>NC_043972.1:3361207-3483707 GCF_902148855.1 Sphaeramia orbicularis
TTTTTTTTTTTTTTGCTTCTGCAGGTGTGTGTTGATGGAGCAGTAAGCAGATGTGGGTTTTAGAAGCTCTGACAAGTTTAGGCTGTTTCCTGGCCGTTACGCAACAAAGCCGGTTGCTTGGTGTCTTGTCTGCATCCACCTAAAGTCTCCTTTAGTTGCCCTCCTTCCCCTAACTCCCCCCAAACCTCCCTGATGCCTCCCTCCCCCCACACTCGCACAGATGGCTGCACATATACACAATGCATCCAGCTCTCTCTCTCCCTGTCTCTCTGTCTCTTGTCTCCTCCTCAGGTTGCCTCCCCAAACGCCCCCCCCCCCCCCCACCCCTCCCACTCCACTGCATGTTAACTGAGCCAGTGGATGCTGAAGGCTTTAATCAAGGCAGCACAATGCGCACAGGGCTCTGCGGTGGAGATCGCTTTCCTCCAGCGCCGGGCTGCTCTCTGCTCATCTGTCTGGCTACAGTTGCATCCATCTGAATTGCTTGTCGAATGTCATACTTTTTCTATCCTCCGCTGCATCCACGGCTCAGTGGGCTGCATGGATCTCCCTTTCCCATGTGGGGTCAAATACTAAGCACTGAGATAGGAATCAGATTATCCAGATAAATGCCTCTTCGACCTTAGGCACGTTGCCATTGGTCCTAATATTTCCCTAATCAGAATACAAACACAATCAGAATAAAACGCCCCATTTTAGAGCAGACCGGAACGATTCAGCCCAGGTGGAAGGAATAAGAATAATGTGCTCAGCAGGAGCCAGTGTTGAACTGGAAACACATCCAAGGTGTCAGGGCGTTTTCACACAGCATACCCGAGTCTGTAGTAGGGCTGAAAGATATATCGTTATTGTATCGATATCGAGATATGAACATTCGAGATATTAATATCGAAAAAGCAACGATATAAACTATATAGATTTCCCCTGTGCTCGTCCTGCATGTACAGCTCTGGAAGTCATAACAAATTTATTTGTACTTTATGTTAATGTTGATGACTGGCACTGAGTTCTTATAAATAAAACTGCACTTTTCACATTCTTTTGTATTATTATGTTTGTATTTTTCTGAAAAATGCTTGGTTTTCACCGAACCCATAGTCATATCGTATCGTATCAATATCGAGATATCTGGCATGAATATCGAGATATGAAATTTTGTCCATATTGTTCAGCCCTAGTCTGTATCAGAGTTCGTTTGACCCCAAAGTCCGCTTAATTTTATCCATGTGAATGCAAACGTTCCATCCAGGAGGACCATACCTGAGTCCAGTTGAGGAGGTAGTCCTGGGTACGGACTCCAGTACGGTACATTATAGTGTGAAAGAGATCCATGCCCAGGACCAGAAGTGACCTGATCACCACTCCGACAATGGAAGTGACTAAATCACCACAAGACCATAGATGGTGCTCCTGTTGTCTCCTGAAAAAGCCTCGGTTCTGCGCAGTACGGTCTCGCCTTACTGACTGAACCACTCAGTGATGTATCAGGGACAATGAAGGTCACTCTACTTCACTTTACCTCAAACAGGCTAACTGACAAATGAACAGAACAGTCGCTCAGTTGATGATGTCAGGGTTTGTCTTCTGACTTCCACGTTTGTTGGATAGTGACAGAATTCCTTCCACACCGCCACCTACTGTCTCAGCCCTGTAACACCCACTCATACTCGGGCACAGGCCGCAGTACGTAAATATCGTTGATATTGTGAATGCAATATCTGCGGGAAAGGTGTGAATGTATCCAGGTATGGTATGGACTCGGGTACGCAGTGTGAAAGCGCCCTCAGTGCTTCTACTTCTACTACAGTCTTTTTAGGGTGTTTTCACACTGGGTATCTGGATTCACACCGTACCTAGATATGTTCACAAGCACGTACCGCAGTCCATGCCCGAGTACGAGTGGGTGTTATAGGGCCGAAACAGTAGGTGGCGGTGTGGAAGGAATTCTGTCGCTAAGAAGAAGAGCAAAGAAGAAGAGCGACCTTCGTTGTCGCTGATATATCACTGAGTGGTTTGTCTGATGAGGCAAGCCCATATCGTGTGGATTCGAGGCTTTTCAGGAGACAACAGGAGCACTGTCTACGATATCATGGTGATTTAGTCATTTCTGTTGTCGGAGTGGTGATTAGGTCACGTCTGGTCTCAGGCACAGATCGCTTTACTGCAACGTACCGTACTGGAGTCCACGCAGTCTGTACCAAGGATTACCTTCTAAGCTGGACGCAGGCATGGTACTTGCGCAAGGAACGTTTGCCTTCACACTGATAAAATTAAGCAGACTTTGGGGTCCAATGTACTCGGATACAGACTCGGGTATGGTACTCTAGCACGGAACGTTTGCATTCACATTCCATGCGTTTCCATGACAACTTTTATTCCTGGTTTAATCTGAATTAATGTTAGATCCTACTTAAGATGCCCATGTAAACACCTTATTCCAGTTGAAAAAGAATAGTTCGGAATAAATTTAAATCCGAATAAAGTCACTGGTTTAATCCCGAACTAAATTCTTCCTGGACATGTAAACCCTTTATTCCGTTTGGACTTTATTCCTTCCATTCTGCACATGCTCAGTGTCTTGTCCTGTGGCAATGACGCACACATTCTGCGCTGGTGGAAGAATATGCACTGCAGTCTAGTCTTCCCAAAGCGTTCCAGTGGAATATTCTGATGGGATCTACCAGCCTGGAAAACCCTGAAGGAACAGTTCAACACTTGTTTTTTATTAATTCATTTGTCATGCACTAATGAGTTCGATAAGTCGGCAAATCAGTTTACACTGCAGTGCACCGACTGCCTTGTTCTCACAGCCCTTCTGTTAGCTTAGCTTAGCCTAGCTTAGCAGAATGGCTTCATTCCTCTGGTCAGACGTAGCCAGGCTGTTAGAGGTGATTTGTAGTATTTTAGGAGTGATTTTGTGAAATTCAGTTCTCCCTAATCATTCCTTTAGTCCGCTGGGGTCAATATGATCACAAACTGAGGCTCAAATCATGGTCATGTGACTTACTGCACTAATAAAATCTGGGCAAATAAAAACTAATGCAAAGCGAAAACGCTAAAGCAAAGCTAATTTAGCGCGTGCATCCATTCCAACAAAAAGATTTTCCAACTTCGTCAACACAACAGTCCACAGATTGTATGAGTGCAGTAAGTCGCAGATCTAAAGAAATAATTAGGGAGAATCGGATTTCACAAAATCGCTTACAAAAGACGACAAATCACCTTTAAAAAACTGGCTACGTGTGACCATGGAAATACAGTGACTATGCTAAGCTAAGCTAACAGAAGGGCTGGGAGAACCGAATAAACGTTTGTCATGTAAACCTTTATTCGGGTTTAACATTTCCATGTAAACAGAAGAGAAAATACTTTAGTTCTGAATTTATTTCTTCTGGAAAAATAAATCGGATTTAAAAAACGTCATGTAACCGTACCCAGCGATAAAATTAAGCAGACCTTGGGGTCCAACATACTCGGATACAGACTCGGGTATGCAGTGTGAAAACGCCCTTAGGCTCCTCATCTGTACTTCCACTGCAGTAAAAAAGTGCATACTTGCTACTTCTGATAAGAATTACACCCAGCTGATCCCAGAGGTCTGTATATTTCTTGCCACCATCCACTGCTCCTTCTGATGCTCCTCCTGCAGTTCAGCTCTCCTCTGGACCTCCTCCTTCTACACCATCTACAGCATCTAGACACTAGGATGGAAAACAGAAACAAGACGACAGCGATATAAAAGATTTAAAAAGATAAAAGCAATAGCAGCCCTTTAAGACCTACAACTATTTTTACAGCAACTTCCAAATAATCTTTCCTCTACATTTAACTTTTCAATAGTGGTTTATAACCATTTTTACCTTATTTAATCTGACGCCATTCAATGCATTTTGCAGTGAAAATCAGGTATTTTCCTGTATTTAATTCACTGATCATGTAGATGTTCATTAAAGCTCAGAGTAAATTCAAAGGTTATTATATCAGAACAGAAAAAAATTATAGAAAAAGTGGCTTTTTCAACAAAATATTTCATCAACTGAAAATAAAAATAAGTGTTTACAACCACTGTTATTCATCAAATTCCATGGATTTTACTGATGAACTGATGTTGTAAAAGATGACGGTGTTTTCACGTTCACTACGGAGCCTCTGAGCGTCCAAATGGGTCATATCTGATGACCATAAAAAGAAGACAAACTGCATTTTACCTCAGTTATTTACATGTATCGATAGGATTAGTGGTTCAAAAGTTTACTAAACCTTTTTTTATCCCTAGATGCTTTTGGCTGTTTCAGTCTTTGAGGGTTAAAAACTAAACAAGATGATGATAATGTAAAAAATCTTTTAATATGAATGAAAGTAATAAGATAAAAATAGCATAACAAGACAAAAGATGTGAAAGATGACATAAATGATGCTGTCACATCCTCCGAGAAATTTCCCAAAAATGTCAATTCAGCGTTTACTTAAATGACATTGTAATTCGCAGTAAAGCAAAGATATTATTTTAACTAATGCAAAGCAGTAAATCACTAAGTTCTATTTCTGTTCTTTTTCAATTGTTAATTACTTGATTCTAGCTTCACCTCTTGAAGTTTCTATCAAACTGAACTGAAAAAATTGTCTTAACATTAAAATGTAAATTGTCGTTTCTTCATTCTACTGTTCAGATATCCATGAAATTGCGGAATAATTCTATAATTACCTTTTAGTATATTTTAATTCAAGTTGTCTGACATGAAGCAAAATTCTTCTGTCAACTAAAGGTTAAATATAATTAATGGTTGCTTTGAAGATTTTGTCAGATGTGATTCTACTTCTTAAGATGGAGATTTGCAAAAATACATTGTCTTTACTGCTGCAACATTAAATGGCAGTGGGTTCATCTATTATAACTAGTGCTGGGCAGCGATAAATTTTTTTAATCGCAATTAATCGTGTGGATTTCTGCAATTAATTATGATTAATCGCATAGTTATATGGGGGTGGGGGTTGCCGGCATCAACAGCGTGTATTGGCTTTAAGTGATATTTCAGACTGGAAGTACTCCGGTGATAAAAAATAATTCCACATTGCAGTGCTTCCAAACAACCCCACCATCTGAAGACATTTCAAATGAAAATGTCCATGGAACAGACCGCTACTTTTACACGTTTATGTCCACACCAGTTTATTTCCGCTTGTGAGTGATTGACAGGAGTCTTAGTCCCACTAATCAGTACTAATACTAATAAGCCCAATAATATGTGATGTTCAGTTGTTCAAAGTAAACAAAGGGGGCCCTCTAGTGGTGGGAATAAGTTGCAAACATATGTTTTGTCCTTGCGGTGTTCCTGTAGTCAGTTCGGACATAAGACGGAACTAACAGACACGTTTCTTTCACTCTGTTTGTATGGCCTGAAAAACGTTTGCCTTTGAGTATTTTCTGTTCAGTTGTCGTCAGAATGAATAGTATCAAATATCTCTGATGTGAACCTTTGTTGCTGGATAAAAAGACGTTGGAAATCTTAAATTAATCTGTAAATGCTAATCGTTAGCGTGTCTATGGATTTTCCCATTCAAGTTAGCATCGAGCTAGCAGTCTTTTTTCCCATTCTTTTAAATGTATAATGCCATGTAAATGTACTAAGGCAGTGAACAGAACTCAGACAAATTTTGTTTGTATGTGTCAGTTTTACAGTGAGTCTACAGGAACAGATTTGGACAGAAGTTTTGGGCGTGCAGCTTTTCTTGGTAAACCTGTTGTCTATCTGCAGCTAATCGCTACACGCACACAAGCAGAAGAATAGGAGTTAGAATAAAACAGCATTAATGGGAGATTTTAAAAAATTGTCGGCATTATTTAATGAATGTGTTAATGCGGTAATAACGCGTTAACTTGTCCAGCCCTAATTATAACCAAACTTTTATTTGGACTTAGAGGATAAAGCTGTATTGGCCAATTCTTTTTTTCTTATTTATCTTTTTATGAGCAATGTAACAGTACATACAAAGGAGCAGAATTACAGTGCATTCATTATACGTTGCCTTTTATATCATTTTCCCCCATGCCCAATCCAACCCCAAGGCCCACCGAGAAGGGGCAACAGCAGAAACAAGAACATCATAACAGTCTCTGAGCAGTAGAAAGTCAAATAAGTACAAGCAGTGTCAAATCTGTGATGTACAAGAATATTAACTGAGCTAATGGAAATAGAAGAAAATAAAAATAAATATGTTAAGGGTTAGAATGTTTGAGTCTGTAATGTGCTGTGTCATTGGTGATTCTGTTGCATTTTTGTCGTTTTTCTGTCCTCTTCTGTGTGTGGGTGTGTTCTTTCCCTCCAAACAGATAGCAGTTAAAGGAGGATGAGCTGCAGGTGTGCTGTTGCTCTGCTGGCTGCAGCTGATTGGTGCTTCAGACATGAGCTGGGAAATTTAAAGGGCAGATCTTCATTCCTTCTGAGAGACTCCTCTCATTCCATCTCCCCCTCTGTGCAGACCAGCCTTTTGTGATTTTCTGTTAGAACTTTGTAAAACCAGCTATACAAGGAGGCAATCTTTTTCTTTAAGTTTTGTTAGGTAAGAATGGTGTATTTTGGTTTCCTTCGTTTGTAGAATATTATGATTCCCTTCCTGAATTAATTTTTCTTTTTTTGTAAATAAATGTTTCATATTGCAGTGCCGTGGTTGCTGGTCATTTTGTTAATTTGCTCCTGTTTGTTAAGGGACGTGGAGGGAGGGGAGTCTCAAACCATGTTGCGTCTCGGCAACCCCTAGACCGAGCGTAACAAAATATAAAATAAAAATAAATAAATAAGCCATAGCTTGTAGATACCTGTGTTTACTTTTAAATATCAGACATTACCTAGATGTATCAAATGTGACAATAATTGGTAGACAGAACAAATTACGACAAAAAACAACAACACCTAAACAATAATAAAATAGAGTAGGGTGGAGGTGTGAGGGATCAATCTGAAGGCAGCGTTTGTAAAGATTGAAAGTAATCTAAAAAAGATCACCATTTATTAAAGAATTTAGTTGAGGAGTCTTGTTGTGAGAGTCGAATCTTTTCTAATTTAAGAAAAAAACATAACATCTTTAAGCCAAAATGAAATAGACGGGGGTTTTAGGAGACTTCCTGTATTGGCCAATTCTGGCATTTATTCCTGATTTTGGTTTAACGGTAACATGTAAAGAAATAGAGATAAATGACTGGATTATGCATTGAGTGGCTATCTGTAGACGGTAATATTTTTTATTCTTGTTCTTATTTAACTACTAACGACATAAATTAAAAAGAAACTTTTACTTGGCTAAAAATTCCCTGACACAGCACAGTGCATTTAACGGAGAGTGAATCATCCTCACGTTATTGTTCGCCTCTGACACTTCATCATAACCTAAACCACAGTGTCTTTGTTGCATTTATCATCTTTCAACCTCCTGTTCCTCCTTTCCTCCCCCATCCTCCTCCTCAGCGCTCCTCCTCTCTGTAGCCTTCAGTCACTTTTTCCTCGTCTGCAGCTGCAACAAAAATGAGCCTTCCTCCTTAACAGTGAGCCATTTCAGATTTAACTCCCAGTCTTTAGTAGACCTCTCCAGGGAGAGGCCTCTTATTGTGTAACAGGCTGTCTGCCCGTCACAGCGCTCTGTGTAGGTGGAAAATGCCGCTGTGCAGGCCTGCTTGCATATATGAATATTTCAGCACATAAAAAAATAGCCCTGCGTACATTACCTTTTGGAATGCACAAAGTCAGAGAAGATGAATGAAGGTTAAAGAGATGGAAGGACAGAGGGACGGGGGCTCGGTGGTGGGATTTCACCTCCAGAGTGTGTGGACAAATGGTTTTAGAACCAGAGGAACAGAAATGCTTTTAAATGGTCCGTGTGTTACCACGAAAAATAAATAAATATGTAAGTATACTTTCAGATAAATCTGCTCATATGTATCCAGAATGTTTATACATATGACAGAATTAAGGCTCAACTTTTGATGCATAATTTAATTTGTGTTTTATAGTGATTTCAGCAGGTCTGACCGGGTTACATTCACAGAAGCTGAAACAATCCAGGTTAAAGACCCACCTGTTCTCAGCTGCATTTGAATAGTTTTTATTCCCTTTCAGCTAAAAGTTTATCTGTTTTATCTGTTTATCTGATTTATCTATTTATCTGATTTTTGTTTGTTTGTTTGTTTGTTTTTCTCATGCCTTCTGCTGTAATGCTTTTAATGTTTTATGTAAAGCACTTTGAATTGTCTTGGACATGAAATGCACTATAGAAATAAACCTGCCTTACCATGCCTAGAAATTTTAAAATATGATGATTGTAATTATATATTTTAATTTCTATCCACCTTAATTGTACACTATAATTTTACCTCTCTGTGTAGGTAGATGCAATTAAGAAATGTAGTGATTTGTTTACGGTTACTGCTTACAAACCTTTCTGTGTCTTCAGCTCTAAAACCAGCTTTCTTAGACTCGGGATGTGCAGCTGAAATCCCCTTCCCTTCACCATTCATTCATCTGCTGTGTTTTAAAAATGCACACTTCACAAGTTACGGTTTAATAATTAACAAAAGCAGGAGAATGCATTATTGTTATCAAGAGTTTTTACAGCAAGTAAATTCTCATTCTCTTTTTGTACATATATGACATAAAGCAGTCTTTCCCAAATGGGTACATGTAAATAAGTCATCATGTACTGAATACAAAATAAATAATGAGAGTTAATGCTGAAATATAAAACACAATAAATACATTCATATACTATAATTGACACTCCTAGATTTATTGTCATCTTGTTTAAGCTTTGGTAAGATTTTAAAAATATTTCCATTTTATATTATTCAAGATGAGTTTATTTGAGTAATTAATAATTATTTTTGGTTGATGAAAGGTTCATTTGTTAATTAATGACCAAATTAATTTATTTTTCTTATCAATGAAAGAGGGCACTTTTCAGTTTATATTTTGCACAAAAATTTACTATTTTTAATATATTTGAGTTAAACATGTTTATTTACAAAGTTTTGAAAACATGAACAGACACCTTTAGCATAAGAACAAATTTTGCTCAATTTTTCTTTTTTTTTTTTTATCAATAATGCTGAAGCAAGAATTGGGGGTACTTGGTTTAAAAAGTATATTTTCTCCACTGTAAAAAGTTTGAGAACCACTGACATAGGGGAATCCATTAAAATAACATTTTCATTCCAAAACATAACTACTGGACGTAGAAAATATTGCATCGTGACGCATACAGAGCCAAAGCCCCGCCCCTTACGCTGTGCCCCATGGGAAAAAAGTATCAACAGTGGCGGGTGGATAGAGACACATCACTTTACAATCCTGTTTAATCTTAATTCTGTCACCATTTACACACATGATGTTTGTCAAGTTAAAAGACAACTTTAGAAATGGCTTGTGGTAAAAATAACAGGAAAAAAGCATCTAGTTTAGTTTAAACAGCTGAATGAACTGAAACTAAAAATGCTGAATGACTTTCCAAATGATGCACAGCAGGTATCTCAAATTAAAAAAAAAAAAAAACAAAGTATTTAATGGGGGGAAAAACAGAGAAAGAGGCAGGTGCTCAAAAGTAAAAGCTCAATATATCATATAACTCTATCCTGTGAAAATGTGTAAATTAGGTCACAGGAAGTCTTGTACGAGCTTTGAGAAAAACAGAAGAGAAATAAATGAAAAACATCAATGAAACATTCAAGAATAGGGAAACAATTTGTATCTAAAGTAGATTTAAATATGACAGAACAAAAGAGAAAAACATAGAGAATGTTAAAATTACGGAAAACTTGAGTAAATAATCACAGAAAAAAAAGCAGAATAAATAAAATAAACAGATAAATAAATAAAAATGACTATAAAAAACTACCAGGAAGGTTATGTGAAAACAGTTATATGATATACATTTCTGTTTAGGTTATCGTAAACATACACACTTTAATGTGTTTTATCATGTTGATGAAGTAGTGGAGTAAGCCCTCTCCTCCTCCTCGCCCACTTTTCTTTATTTATTTTATTTGTTCTATATTCGACTGAAAATCTAGTATTAGCATCTTCTTACAAATTTGATGTGTGGACATTGAATTGTATCTGAAAGGGAAGTTTTGTATGACATGCTTTTCAAAATAAACAAAGAATGGAAAAAAAAAACAAAAAAAACTACCAGGAACATTTGAAAACACCAAACTCACTAAAGCAGTGGTTCCCAACCTGTTTTAGCTCGTGACCCCATTTTAACTGCACAAATTTCTGACAATCCCAGACATTCAAAACTGAGATTTTTTTTTTTTTTTTAACTAAAATTAACCCTTTCATGCACAGTGGTCACTACAGTGGACAGTTCTTCTCCAGCTGTTCTCTTGTATATTCATGGGTTTTGTTGTTTTAGTTGCATATCCACCAACACAGTGGACACTTATGCATCATCTCATACACTGCAAAAAGTTACTGTAACTTTGCTGTTCTTGATAAAACCTGATCTGCAGGAACATGTTTGAGTATAAATCAACTGCTAGTTGTTATTAGACTGTAATTAACAGTTTTCTTAATTTTTTTTTTGCATATTATCTCCATGAAATGAGTGATAACTAGTATTAGAGTATGTTAAAATGTGAGAAAACATCAGATTAGCTGCATGAAAAATGTTTTTATTTCATAGTTTTCACACAGCATATCACCCTCTGACGTTGTGTTTTAAATACATGTTTCGTTGCTTTAAAAATTAAACGCATGGTGTCCAGTTGTGTGGACATTTTTATAACGCCATAAAAAATAAGTTAATTAAAAAAGGTCAATCCTATTATTTTCTTTATGCCTAAAGAGGAATAAAAACACTGAGGAAAAAAATCTTGACTAAGGTTTCAATAATTCATGCATCAAAGGGTTAATCTGTTTTTTGTTTTTTTTTTACTTTTATGGAAGAAAACAAAATAAAACAAACTAAAAAAAAAAACAATGTACAGAGTAACAACGTTCGTCCTGAGATTGGGCCCAAGATTACAATATAAAATATTTGATTACAATAAAGAAAAGGAGAAGAAAAAAAAAAAACAATCCAGGCTTAAATATCCATTCCAATAAGACTGAATACTGGTCTCCTTCTTCTTTCAAAGGTGGGAGTCTTCAGCTGTAGCTGTGCTGTTAACTTTTCCATTAGACAAACTTGTTTAATTTTTTGTATCCATTGTCCAATTGTAGGTGATTCAGGTTTCAGCTGTAACATTGTTAGCATTTTTCTCGCAGTCATCAGAAGATGTAGTATGAATTCTTGGTCGTGGGACAGAGCATCAGGGAATATGTCCAGTAAAAATAATAATGGGTCCATAGAGAGGTTCACTTTAAGTAAACTATCCAATATGTCTTTTACATTAGTCCAGAAGTGTTTCACAATGGGGCACTCCCAAAATATGTGTGTCTGATCACCAACAAGACCACAATTTCTCCAACACTTGTTGCCAACACCACTTTTAAAGAGAAAAGATTTTAATGGGGTTCTGAAAAATCATATTCAAATTCCTTCCAAAGCTGACTCCCCACCCCCCTGTGAAAACCAGAGCAAACATTTCCCCAGATATCCTCATCCAATATTACATTTAATTCCAGTTCCCATTGTTGTTTTATGTGCTGTGTATTATCTGAAAAATCTAACAACAGCTTTTGATATATCAGGGTTAATCTGTTTTGGATCATGTAATAGTTTGCTATACTATGTTGCAAATAAACATTAATTTTGGAAGACATTTAGTCTAAATAATGTATATTATTGTGGACAGAGGCAGTAAATCCAGGTGTAGATTACTGCACAAAGTGAGAATTTGATTTTCCTTGGTCAGGATCTGTCCAGTCAGTCCAGCTGTGATTTACAAGGAGGACAATTAATACTGAACAAACAAGAACTGAAACTATGAATTATAAAAGAGCTGCAGCATCTGAAACTGACCACAGTGAACATGTGACACATAAACAGAACCACAGTTTGTCATGTCTGTTGTGGATTGGGATTGTCTCTGTCAACTCACCATACATTTTTTATTAGTAAGTTTTGTTTTGTTTTTTATCAATTACTAGACATTTCAGGCGACCCCACGTGGGGTCCCAACCCCAAGGTTGAAAACCACTGCACTAAAGTCACATACAGGACCATATGATGTTGATAAATGAAAGCTGGTGGTATAGATGCAGATGTTTCCACTCCTAACCACCATTATCATGTTTCTGTTTGTTCGTGGTTGGATTAATCCACACTATACATGCACCACTTTACGTCCAGCCCCATAGGGTGCGATCCTGGTGAGGAGGAGGGTGTCTTCGTTCCAGCAGCTGTATCAGGTTTGTGCTCCGTAATGACCCCCAGAGTAGCACTTTATCTCCTCTTTAAAGCCCCAACGCCATCACCAACATATTGGCCTGTTTCCTGCTGCATGTTATGGCCATTGTAACAGCCCTAAATATGATCTAGATGCTATTAAGATGGGCTAAGTATTCCCAGGGGCAGGGACAAAAAGTTGACATTACAGGCCCTACTTAGCAGGAAAAATGCCCGAGAATTGATCCTCCTTCGATGGCATTAAAACTCCGAGCCAACTGACCACGGCGAACAAGTCAAAGTGGAGGTCCGCAAAGTCTGCCCGTTCATAGGAGGGGCGTAAGAAAATATTGTTTCGGCAATATATCATGATATTTCATTTTGCAATACTGTATCGATATTAAAAAGTACTGTATCGATATTTTTAGGTATTTATTCAAATGCAGATATTGCGGAGGTTCATTTTTGTTTTTTGTATTTCTTTTTTGTTTATGTTTTATTTATTATTATTTAACACTGCTTTATTAACCCTCTGGTACCCCGTCCAGTAAGGCCCTTACTAAGCACCAAGTGTGCCTTTTTTGCACACTTTTGGAATAATGCCAAAAAAAAAATTTCATACAGTTTGTTTTTAATTCTTTTACACTTTGTTCTATTTCACCAACTTGAGCCGTAAATAAAAATACCAAATACTCAATAATTGTCATATTTTTTAACCCTTTAAATGTCGTGTTTGTAATGTAAACAAACCTTTTTTTTTTGGATGCAAAAAACACAAAAAAATATATTTTTTCAATGTACTAAATAAAAAGTGGATCACATATTATTTGATTTTTTCATCCTGGCATATGTCAATGATTAACTCCAACACTGGTTAATTTGCATTATTATTTTTGGCGTTAGGTCAAATGTTCAAAAATACTAGCATCTGTCACCAAGTGTGCGTAAAATGCACACCTATAAATCAAACTATTAAATATTATATATTGATTTATTTTTCTGCTCTAATTTGATTTTATTTTTGTAAATCCAGCTCAGCCCTAATCATACAGATCAAATGGAAGAAATAGTGCGTTTTAGGCACACTTGGCAGACAGATGCTAGTCTGGTCATTTTCTTTTACAATGTGCACAGTTTAGTTGGTGGCCAGAATTTTAAAGATCATGCAAAAATGAACAACTTTTGAATTCTAACCTTAAATTGTGCAAAAAAAATATGAAGTTTTTTAAAACAAAGTGCAAAGTGTTCCTAAAAGGCACACCTGGATACTGGAGGGTAAAATAATGTTAGTTCCTTTGTTGGGATTGCACAAAAATAATGCTTTGATGTTAGTTATGAACTAAGAATATGAACATTTGAACAGGATCTGAAACCGTTATGTCTGTAAAACAGAATTTCAGTTTGAACACAGGAACATTTTGTGATATAACATTAGATCTTGTTCTGATCAAATAAAAATGTGTTTAGTATTTGTGCAGATTTCTGGTCTAATTCAATTCTTCAAGGAAATACTCATTTAAAAAAAGAAACAAACAAAAAATTGCCTTTTTAACAGTATCATGATATATCGTGATATATCCTATCGTGATTCTAGTATTGTGATTTGTATTGTATCGCCAGATTCTTGCCAATACACAGCCCTAGTTTGTAGTGTTGAAATTTGCCTCATTTTTCCAGTTTATCTAGTCAGTTTGTCTTGTTCAGGTTAGTAAGTTTTGAATGGACTGAAGTTTACCCATTTGTACTGAATTCCCTTAAACAAACACTATGAGTATCTTACAGCTTTTTTCAATCAAAAATGCTCAAGTGAGAGTTAGGGGTACTTGGCTGAAAAAAAAAAAAAGTATATTTCTGGGGGTACTCCACTATAAAATGTTTGAGAACCACTGATCTAGAGCAACGATACTAAATAATATAAAGGAAAATATAAGAAATCAGACAGCATATTACTTTAGATTTTAAGCTAACATTACCAGCCCTTTCACAGTGTAGGACAAGTTAACAGTTAGCAGTCAGGTTACAAGGTGAATTTCACATTATTAATTCCAAGAAAATGTAAAAAAATATACATTTGCATGGGCAGGTGCAACAGACTAATTAGGAAACAGGTGCATATATTCAGGGGTTCATATAATTATAAAGAAACATCATCCTTAAAGGGAGTGGTGATCAGATAACGTAGCCAAAAACTTACAGTAGAGCAATTTAATAACTTAATAATAGGATTCATTTAATATTTATTATAGAACAGGTCTAAGTGCATCTGTTCACATCTGGCATTAACATTTAATATCCTTAAAATGGTCCAAATCTAAATCAGTCCATATTCACTAAATGTTTATATCCTATATCCTCCTTTATCTTATTCAGCCGTGCATAATTTAGCTCCAGAAATGAAGTATAAATGCAAGAAATGTTGAGGGAGACACTCCTGGATGTGCAGATTATTCTACAACAAGATGGAAGAATAATTTAATAGTGATAGATTGTCTGTTCTATATGCTTTTACCTGCTCTACACATTTGGTTATGCCCCTTTTATCAGTTTTTTTTCTGTTCTTATGAAAATACCAACAAAAAAAAACAAAAAAAAAAAAAAAAAAGCTGCTGATTTTTTTTTTTTTTTTTTTTTTACAATTAGATGAACCTTGAGGCAGAACCAGGCTTTAATTGAAAGCAAATGTTGCTTTTTGATGCCAGTTTATTAATTATATTTACACATGCATAAATTACACATGCACAATCGTTCGTTTTGGTTTCATTTTAGAAAGCTTTGATTTATAGAAGCTGTAAAAGGTACGATGAGAGAATCTATTACAAAACCACTGTTTGTAAACCCATTTTCTTTTTGAACAACCTGAAAACTACGCTTATTTTGTTCTCGAATTCTGTTTTTACTTGGTGATGTATTGATCGTGTGAGTTTTTATTAAGTTTTTGTTATTTTTATTTTTTATTTCCATCTTTTCACTGCTAGTTTTAGTTCCAGTGTCAGTTTTTGCTAACTATAACCGTGGCTCTTTCCTCATTGCTCATAATTGTGACACTGAAGTGATACAAACTCAAATGAAGTATGTGTGATTGGAAACGGAAGAAATACTCCACCGAGGCTTTTTTTTTTCTTTTTTTTTTCCAAAGGACAAAACAGACTCCGACGCTGCTGTTCCACACTGAAGAGATGTGCCTAGACCTCATACAAAGCCTTAACAATGCAATCAAAACACCATTGCTTGCTTCAAAGCCAGCTGGTATAAAACGCCTCATTGCCTCCGTGCCTGTAAGTCCTGTCTAAATATGTGCCACCACACTCGCTCGCTCTATCTCACGGATCTACTCTCTTTCTCACAAATCTTGTTCACAGTTTGCATTCAGTGATCTGAAGGAAGATAAATAGAATATTTGGCTCCTTGTCAAAGCCGTGGGCCTGGCCGAGCCGCGGCGCTGCCACTGCCCCCGCCGCCGCCGCCACCGCCGATGCTGCGCCCGTGATTTGTCGCCATTTCACAGCAGCCGGGGCAGCTATTTGGGTGAAATTATGAGGCTATTGATTGCAGAAGGAGAGCATTTTTACTGAGAGCAGCAGAGCAGGACCAGAGGCAGGAGAGGACAGAAGAGTACTCCCACTTTATTAGCTGATAGTGCAGTGGGTCCCAACCTTTTCTGCCTCATGACCCCATTTTAACGTCACAAATTTCTGGCAACCCCAGACATTCAAAATGGAGACGTAAACATGCACACCTTCATGTCTTTTATCATGCTGATGAAGTTAGGGTTGCTCGATTATAGAAAAAAAAATAATCACGATTATTTTAGCAATAATTGAAATCACGATTATTAAAAACGATTATTTGTTAACCTTAAAGTTGTTTATTTTTTTCTTGCAAAACAATGTAAAACATACTCTTTAAACATAAATAAAGCTTTTAACCACTAAAACAAAGTATGTTCACTTTTGTACGAAACAAAAAAATCTTTGAATGCAAATAAGTGTACTGTAAATTCAAGTATGTTTCCTTTTGTGAATAAATAGTGCACTGGAATTAAACTGCTATAGACTTGACATAGAACTGTAGCAATTAAAAAAAAAAAAAAAAAAACTCACGCAAAGTGCAAATTATAAATTCAAGTATGTTCAATGTAGTATGAAACACAGTAAATTCAGTGGTGTGCCGTGAGGTTTCAGTTCAGGCCTTCTGTATACATCAGCCATCTAGAATACGTACGTTAGGGTTATGTTAATACAGGAGTTGCAGCGTAAAGAGAGACTGAAGATTGCATTGCGGACGAAGTTGTTTTTATGTGTTTTAGTTTTTCATAAGATTATGATAAAGGTGGCGGTGGTTAAACTTTAGATGGTTACAAAGGTTTGTTGTGTTAGCGGTCGGTGCGGACACAACTACGAAACACTTTTTGCACGTGATGTGTTTTTGCTCTTCGTCTTCTTCATCAAACCCAAAGTGATTCCATACAATTGAATCTGACTTGCCTTTTTTGTTTACCAAGCACTTCTGCTGGGATTCTCCTGCCATTTTTCCAGACTGCTAGGTACCACTTTCCTCTTGGGGCGGACCTGCCGGCTAGCTGGCAGCAGTAGCTTAGAGGGGGGCGGGGCAGAGCAGCTCATGGTAGCTTGCGTGCGCGTGAATTAAAACAACTCAAAATTAATAATCGTTTTTTCTCGATTACATAATTTTTGTAATCATTGCGTGTAATAATCGAAATCGTAATTGAATTTCGATTAATTGCACAGCCCTACATGAAGTAGTGGAGTAAGCGCTCTCCTCCTCCTCGCCTGCTTTTCTTTCTTTATTTTATTTGTTCTATATTCCACTGAAAATCTTGGATTAGCATCTTCTTTCAAATTTGAAGTGTGGATATTGAACTGTACCCGAAAGTGAAGTTTTGTATGACATGCTTTTCAAAATAAACAAAGAATGGGAAAAAAAAACAAACAAAAACTACCAAGAACACCTGAAAACACCAAAGTCACTAAAGCAGTGGTGCCCAACCTGTTTTAGCTCGTGACCCCATTTTAACATCACAAATTTCTGACGACCCCAGACATTCAAAACAGAGACATTCTTTTTACTAAAATTAACCCTTTCATGCACAGTGGTCACTACAGTAGACAGTTCTTCTACAGCTGTTCTCTTATATACTGAACAACAAAAGAAACGCAAGTATGTTTTGGTATTGGTTTATATGGGAGTTTTATTATGAATATTGTAGGGCTGCTCGATTATAGAAAAAAAAAATAATCACGATTATTTTAGCAATAATTGAAATCACGATTATTAAAAACGATTATTTGTTAACCTTAAAGTTGTTTATTTTTTTCTTGCAAAACAATGTAAGATATACTCTTTAAATATAAATAAAGCTTTTAACCATTAAAACAAAGTATGTTCACTTTTGTATGAAACAAAAAAATCTTTGAATGCAAATCAGTATACTGTAAATTCAAGTATGTTTCCTTTAGTAAACAAATAGTGCACTGGAATTAAACTGCTCTAGACTTGCCATAGAACTGGAGCAATAAAAAAAACTCACGTAAAGTGCAAATTAGGAATTCAAGTATGTTCAATGTAGTATGAAACATAGTAAATTCAGTAGCGTGCCGTGAGGTTTCAGTTAGGTTAATACGGGAGTTGCAGCGTAAAGAGATTCGGAGACTGAAGATTGCATTGCGGACGAAGTTGTAGACGGAGTTTTTTTAATGTGTTTTAGTTTTTCATAAGATTATGATAAAGGTCGCGGTGGTTAAACTTTAGATGGTTAAAAAGGTTTGTTGTGTTACCGGTCGATGCGGAGACAACTACGAAACACTTTTTGCACGTAATGGGTTTTTGCTCTTCATCAAACCCAAAGTGATTCCATACAATTGAATTTGACTTGCCTTTTTTGTTTACCAAGCACTTCTGCTGCGATTCTCCTGCTATTTTTCCAGACCGCTAGGTACCACTTTCCTCTTGGGGTGGACCTGCCGGCTAGCTGGCAGCAGTAGCTTAGAGGGGGGCGGGGCAGAGCAGCTCATGGTAGCTTGCGTGCGCGTGAATTAAACAACTCAAAATTAATAATCGTTTTTTTCTCGATTACATAATTTTTGTAATCGTTGCGTGTAATAATCGAAATCGTAATTGAATTTCGATTAATTGCACAGCCCTAGAATATTGGTTTCATATGAGATATTTATATCCAGCTGTGAAATTTACAGTGGGTCTCTCTTGCTGTCCTTGTAGCACTGAGTTGACGGTCACGGAGATGGGCCAAGCGAATATGGCGATCCTGATTACAGGTGGTCACACGTGGTCTTCCGGATCTTGGTCTGTCCCAAGTGGTCCCCGTGTCACGGAATCGTGTCCTCAGCCTACTGATGGTGGACTCGTGCACTTGCAGACGTCTGGCAATGTTGCGAGCCTTTAAACCAGCATCAAGCGTACCAATGGCGCGTTCTCTCAGATTATCGTTAAGGCGAGGCATCGTGGTAATGCAGTAACTTTTGAATCTTACCATTTCTTTTTATAGCCCCCGGATAAACAAAGGGAATTGCCACTCCCATTTGTTGCTCCCACTACCATATCACTCAAAACGTACCGCACCTCCGATACTTTGTACACGTGCTCAACACCACTCATGGTCGTGTTTGCCTGCAAACACATGCTCCAATGGTTACAACTCACTTATTGTAATGTGTGTCTCAGTTGACAACTCAACAGGACAGCTGAACTCTTGCCTAAATTAACGACCAAAACTTGCGTTTCTTTTGTTGTTCAGTATATATTCATGGGTTTTGTTGTTTTAGTTGCATATCCGCCAACACAGTGGACACTTATGCATCATCTCACACACTGCAAAAAGTTACTGTAACTTTGCTGTTCTTGATAAAACCTGATCCGCAGGAACATGTTTGAGTATAAATCAACTGCTAGTTGTTATTAGACTGTAATTAGCAGTTTTCTTAATTTTTTTTTTTGCATATTATCTCCATGAAGTGAGTAATAACTAATATTAGAGTATGTTAAAATGTGAGAAAACATCAGATTAGCTGCATGAAAAATGTTTTTATTTCATACTTTTCGCACAGTATATCACTTTCTAACATTGCGTTTTAAATACATGTTTCTTTGCTTCAAAAATTAAATGCATGGCGTCCAGCTGAATGAAAATTTTTATAACGCCATAAAAAATAGGTTAATTTAAAAAACGTCAATCATATTATTTTCTTTATGCCTAAAGAGGAATATAAACACTGAGGAAAAAAATCTTGACTAAGGTTTCGATAATTCATGCATCAAAGGGTTAATCTGTTTTTGATCATATAATAATTTGCTATACTATGTTGCAAATAAACATTAATTTTAGACACATTTAGTCTATATAATGTATATTATTATGGACAGAGGCAGCAAATCCAGGTGTAGATTACTGCACAAAGGGAGAATGTGATTTTCTTTGGTCAGATCTGTCCAGTCAGTCCAGCTGTGATTTACAAGGAGGACAATTAATACTGAACAAACAAGAACTGAAACTATGAATTATGAAAGAGCTGCAGCGTCTGAAACTGACCACAATGAACATTTGACACAGAAACAGAACCACAGTGCTGCAGTTTCACACTCACAGTTTGTCATGTCTGTTATGGATTGGGATTGTCTGTCAACTCACCATGTTTTTTATTAGTAAGTTTTTATTTTTATCAATTACTAGAAATTTCAGGCGACCCAATTTGAATTCCAGGCGACCCCACATGGGGTCCCGACCCCAAGGTTGAAAAACACTGTTATAATGTGTTAGCCAGAGCGCCTCCTCCTCCTCCTCCTCCGTAGCCTTCACTGTTTTCCCTCTGTTTTCTGCTCTCTATTCTCCCTTTTCTTTCACTGCTCATTTTCCTGACCCTGTCAGTGTGAAGTTTGCAGCCTTCATTTTCGAAAATATGTCGTTTAGTGTTCTCTTCAGAAGCAGTAATGGTTTATTTGAGCCTAAGGACATGAGCTGCATCTGTCTCACCTCTACTTTTTTTTTTCATACCTTTTCTTTATATTTCCTCCTTTAACGCTCTCATTTTTACATCTAGAGCTGCAACTGATTAATCGACTCAAAGTGATCCAAAAAAATCATTCAACCACAATTCTCCTGAATCAAAGCTTTGTTTCCTTCATTTCTCTGCTGTTAAACATTGGTTCCACTGTTGTGTTTCACACGGACGCTTATTGTGACGCACAAAGAAGCTCCAATTCAGGAAAACTGCAATAGAATATTTCCCTTCAATCAATTCGAGTTGATTAATCGAATCGGGACTTTTTGCATCGACTTCAAGCACCTAGTCGATTAATCGGTTGCAGCTCAGTGAGCCTGTTTACATGATCATAAAAGTCTGTAATAATCAGATCTAATGCATTTACATGCACTTAAGAAATGTGATAATCAATAAATCCTGGTTTGGACGCTCCACTCCATTATCGGATTTCTTTCGGAGTTCGTACATACATAAACTTCCTGTTGTCTTCCGCTTACGTTTGACTACATCACTTCTGTTCTCTATGATTCTTAATTGTGTTTATACATGTACAGATGTAAAAGGATGAAATAAATCAGATTAACCTGTATACATGCATGAAGACACTGGAGTTTTGGGGACAAATCCAGATGTGTTAATCTGATTTATCCTAATCAGATTACTGTTGTTATCAGATTATACTGTTTACACGGTCACTTAAATAATCTGGTAACTCCAGAATTCAGAAAATGATCAGAGTACTGGTGTGCATGTAAACAGGTTCAGTGTCTTCCGCTCATGTTTACCTATGTCACTTCAGTTTTCTACTATTTAATTGTTTTTACACATACGTAGATGTAAAAGAACTAAATAAATCAGATTAACAGGTTTACATCCATGAAGACACCAGAATATTTGTGAGAAATCCAGGTGTGTTAATCTGATTTCTCAGTTAATCAGATTACGGCTGTTATCTGATAAAACATATCAGACTCAGTTTTATTGTTATTCGATCATACATGATAGAATGAAGTACAGTTAGAATAAAATATAAAATAGAATATATAAACAGTAAGTAGGGTAAAAAAAAATACAAAACCTAATTCATGAAAAAATGTAAAGCTGTATATCATTTGATTTGTATTTGATGATTTGTAATTTGATTTGTATTGTTATTGTTTTTACTTTAGTTTATATTTTCATTTACATTTACAGGCATTTTTAATTGTTTTTTTCTCTTTTTTTTTCCTGTGTATTGTTTATTTCCAGGGAGGTATTCACATAAGCCTTTTTTGGCTTCTATCCTCTCCTGCAAAATGATGTTACTTCTTTGAATATTGTTGTTGTTTTTTAATTTTTCTCTTGCGGTTTATGATGTGCAAATAAATAAAACAAAAAACAAAACAAAAAAAACCTACCATAAACTATGCAAAAAATTTAATTAAAATAAAAATGAAAAAAAAAAAAACCAATTCTAAGGCTAATATGTGCAAATATGTACAAAATTCCACAGTACACCATCTTGTTTTCTTTATATTCTTTTTTGGAACAGTGTTGCGTCAAGCCCTAAATGACAGAGACACAAACTGATAAAGACCAAACACTGCATCTTTTTTTTTTTTCCAGATTTTGCGCCTGGACGCCATCGCAGTATGTGGCGTTTATTCGCTTAGGGCAGCAGGGAATCGGTCAGACAGACATCCTCCGTCAGTGTCAGATGCTCAAACCCAATTGTCTGTATCCTCCCAGATATTGCATAACATGCAGTGAGAGAGCTGGAGCAGCCGCAGTAATTAGCCCATTAACCCTAATGTGTCTAAATCATCTGGACAGGGAAATGGCTCATTGTGGAGCTCATGCAGGTGCACCACTTTACTTCAACCTGAAAACCCACATTGTGACAGACATAAACTACTCTGTGCTTCATGTTAAAACCTACTGAGGTGATTTTCTTCAGGAGTTAAATCCTTTTTCCTCCTGTTGTTAAATATTTTACACATTAGACGACTGATTAACCTTAGACTCTTTATTTTTTTGTCTACGATGGAACCAGAATTTTAATATTTATCTCATGAATTGTTGTGTTGTTGTGTTAAAATTGTAGCTGAGGATCCTTTCATTTTCAGGACTTGCTGGTATTTATTTTCCTGCCTTAACATTGACCTTTATGTAAGTTTAGTAGGAAGAGTAAACCATGTAAGTTGTTTATGGTAAAGAAGAAGAGCATAGTATAATAAAGCCTGAATGAAAAAAATGACTGAAATCTGAGGTCAAGTGATTGTTTTGAATATAGTGGTGATGGTTTAGAGAATAAAAAATCACACAGCTGGAATTTAACATGTTTCATCTCTGACTGGTTAAGTGAACATTATAGTTCAAGTCATAAAAACCTACAGAAATGAATCTGTAAATGAACATGTGAGTACAAAAACAGGACCAATGGTCCTGTAGCTTACCGGCCAAATTAAAAGCTTTGGGAAATGTATCCAGATGCCATTTATTCTCACCCAGTTCTGTGTATTTATTCTATTACAGAAATAGCCCATGTTTTGGTCATATTCCAAAAAGATCTGTAAAAAATTCACACTTGATATCACTGATACTGATTTATTGGATCAATCCACTTCCTATCTGTTATAATGGGGACATTTTTCAAAATCGCACGAAATCCAGAATCAGATCCAGATGGAAAAAATGTCAATCCCTTGTGTTGACATCATCATACAAAAGCTGTATACCAAGTCTGAAGTCAATCAGAACTGGAGTTTGGGAGAAAAAGACAATTGAAATTTTTTCCCATAAGAGCCCATGTTAAATTCTCCATAAGTTCCAGATCCAGAAGCAGATCCTGATCAGCATGTGGACATTATGTTTGGGTCATCTCCCCATCAGGGCTGGACTGTAGAAATTTACACTGGATATCATTTATATTTACTGAGTTATTGCATCCATCCACTTCCTATCTCTTATAATGGGGAAATTTTTCAAAGTGGCACCAAATCCAGAATCAGATCCAGATCCAAATAATTTCACTAACTTTTGTTGACATCATCATAAAGAAGCTGTATACCAAGTTTGAAGTCAATCAGAATTGTAGCTTCAGAGAAGAAGATGATTGATAGTTTTGTAACGGACGACAGACGACAGATGCCGCATGACGACAGTAGCTTACAGCCTGTCGGCTGGTAAGATAAAGTGGATGTAAATTTTATATTTTTGCGGTATTACTTTCTAAGTCAATAATTTCAGAATTGAGTAGCTGAAAATAAGCTATAGACCACTTTTAGAGCCAGTTTCACTAGAATACTGATGTAAAAAGTGAAATGTTCCATCAGTGTTCGGTTTCTGACAGATCATTAAATGTTAAAAACAGGAAGAACAGGAAGGAGGTAAATACACGGTTCACAGTTCCTCTGTCTTTCTGTCTATAAACCCTAAAAGAATCCAAAAAAACATCTACTACTTATTGTCTGTTCTGTTCAGTTTATTCACAAAAATATTGTATATTATAACATGATAACATAATAAGCTAATTTTTATTATTACTACTACTACTTTGCCACTTATTTCTGCAAGTACTTTCCAATGTGCAAATGCATTTTTTTCATTACTGTATTTTATAGTTTTTTATAGATATGTTATTGTATTGCTTTTTTTATGGCTTTTTTCTTGTAGTATTTCTTGTGTGTACATCCAGTGTTGTGCTGTTTTTGGAACCTCAATTTCCTGAAGGCTCTACCCAAAGGATCAGTAAGGTTCAATCGAATCGAATCTAATCTAATCTAATCTAATCTAATAAATATAATTTACAATAACACTGATAACAAAAATACAAAGAAGAATTCTGAAATGAGACCTTGAAAGACCATACACCACGTGAATTATAATAATAAAATACATTTTAAAAAAGTGGTGCCAGGCACGACAAACCCCGCCCCTCTCAACATATTGTAGTTTATTTTGGCATCAATTCAGATGATGTCATCATGTCTGTGCGTGTGCTGATGTCATCATAAACATAGACAGCACAGACAAATTTCGCCTATTAAAAGTAAATGGGAAAAAAAGATTTTAAATTTTTTTTAAAATTTGAACTTTGACGTACTTCTCCCAAAATGTAATCACATCTATTCTGGGTCACTGGCAATCTAGAAACCCAATCTGGTATGAATTCAACCAATAGTTTTGCTAACAAAGTGTTAAAAAATAAAGAAACAAAGACACAAACAGAACCAAAAACAGCACCCCTTGCCTCTCCTTCGGGGGGGCGGGGTAAAAATCCTCACCGACTAAATGGTCCAGAGACGTTTCCATCATTCAAACCATTACTTAAATCAGAAACAAAAGGCACATGCGGTATAATAAACTTAATGAACAGGGCATTGTATATATCTGCTCAGCCATATTTTATCGGCTCAGCTGGCTTTGACTCAGCACAGCTTTTTTGGCAGTACATACTATTTCACTTGCTGAGGTTGCAAACGATGTGAAGCGATACTAAACATGATGTAAAATCTTGTAGATCACACACACCGGTCGTTGTCAGCAGGGATGTGTGTCATTCTATCATGACATAGGAGACCAAACCAAGCAGCTGAAGGGAATTCATAGAAAATTTCGAGTAGTTTTTGTGAAGCCAACAGCAGATGTCAAGTCTTAACTGGATTATCAGCGGAAAAAATCATAATATAGCCTAATGTCCTATTTTGGAAGTTATAAGTGACAGCTTTAAGTGTCATTGTCTTCCATTGTTGTCACACTCGTAGCTGCAGTCACAGATGTTGCAATGATGTTGCGTCACCATGACAACCAGCCACATTTAGCCGGTACCGTCAGTGGAAATGCAACACACTGATGCCCAAACCGAACCAAGTCGAGGCAGGTTTAGCTGATACGTCAGTGGAAAAGAGGGATCTGTTTAATTATTCGAGACTCACAGAAATATCGACTGGATCAACCTGGATGAGAGTGGAAAGAAAACTTTAGAAAGACAATTTTAGGCTTTTGTTAATTTTAATTTGGATTGAAATTCATTCATTGCTTTGTTTTGTTTTTTAATCACTTAGTCATCAGTAGGGTTGAAGGGATGTTGGATCCTATCCCCGCTGCTTTTATTTCTTATGTTATTCCAATTTTTCTTATTAATTCATATTTCAACTCATAAACTCATGCTCTTAAAGTTGTTTTATGTTCAGCAGTTGGAGCTGTACTCGATCAATGACCTATACTTTATTAAGATTGAATGATTTTATTACAATTTTGTGATACATTGTGAGGTGATCTTAACACCACAATATGAAAACACTCATCCCTGCATCTTTAAAATATCGTGGACCACATCTATGGAATAATCTACGTCCTGAACTTCAATCAACATATTCTTTATCATTAATTAAAAAGCATCTGAAAAGGACTATAATTTATGAAAAAATGTAATGTCTGTGCTGTCTATGTTTATGATGACATCAGCACACACATAGACGTGATGACATCAGCTGAATCGATGCCAAAATAAACTACAATATGTGCGAGGGGCGGGGTTTGTCGTGCCTGGCACCACTTTTTTAAAATGTATTTTATTATTATAATTCACGTGGTGTATGGTCTTTCAAGGTCTCATTTCAGAATTCTTCTTTGTATTTTTGTTATCAGTGTTATTGTAAATTATATTTTTTAGATTAGATTAGATTAGATTAGATTAGATTAGATTAGATTTGATTAGATTAGATTGAACCTTACTGATCCTTTGGGCAGAGCCTTCACGAAATTGAGGTTCCAAAAACAGCACAACACTGAATATACACACAAGAAATACTACAAGAAAAAAGCCATAAAAAAGCAATACAATAACAGAACTATAAAAAATTATAAAATACAGTAATGAAAAAAATGCATTTGCACATTGGAAAGTACTTGCAGAAATAACTGGCAAAGTAGTAGTAGTAATAATAAAAATTAGCTTATTATGTTATCGTGTTATATCATTAGATTTGTATTTTACATTTTTTTTACTTTTAAATATTATTTCAGTTATATCGTATTTTTATTCTTTTTTTTTTTTTGTGTGTGTGTGTGTGTATTGTTTATTTCCGGGGAGGTATTAACCTCCTCAGACCCAGGAAATGTCAGCAAATTACCAGCTTTGTTTGTTTTTTATTAAATCAGTGCCTGTATTGGAAACATCATGATGCAACAGTTTTTTCAGATGCAGTTTTTAAAATTTTTATGGAATGTCCTTTGTGGTAGAAAGTTTTCTTTTTCTTCTTTTTTTTTTCTTTTTTTTTTTTGTATAAAGTTGTGAAACTCTTGTCCACAAATGTGGACAGAAACCCATAGCTGGGTCTGAGAAGGTTAATATAAGCCTTTTTTGGCTTCTATCCTCTCCTGCACAATGGTGTTACTTGCATTTTCTTTTTTTTCTTGTTGTTTGTGATGTGCAAATTAAATAAATACTAAATACTAAAAATACTAATCTTGCAAAAATATTGAGATGAGGAAATTATAATGATAAAAAACAAGGAATTCTGTAAATAAAAAAAAAAAGTAAAAATTAAAATCTGGACATGAGTAAGTAACAAAAATGACTAAACTCAATTCAATCAAACAAAAAATTGTTAAAATATAATTCAACTGAATCGGCAAAAAAAAAACAAAACCAGTGAAATAAAAATATAAATGATAATATGTTAATCCTTTTCTGTTAGCTGTTCCCCACACAATGAGTAAAAGCAGATTTTCCAGGCTCACAGTAACAGGTGGGACTTCCACTGTAATGAAATCATTTAAGCGTGTTCTATTGGTGCCTATAAATATAAATATAGACCCGACGCTGTTTCACGCCACATTTCCAGCCTCTCCATAGAAATCCAACACAGCAGCGGAGGTACATCCGAGGAAACCTTAACGTTACAGCTGTCAATCACATATTTAACCCCCTACCTGTCTGAAAACACCTGGGGGTAGATTTTCTCCAACCTGAAAACCACAGAGGTGGGTAGAAGCATTTCCACCCAGTCCAGTTGAATTATAATACACCGGAAGGTAATTACGACAAGCACCACACTTGAACGATGAAAAAAAAAATATATATATATACAACATACTGACAATGAAAGTAATCTTAAATTGGCGTTTGCACTTATTAGTTAATTAAATTTCCAGCCATTCAGTGGAAAACCCTCTGTTTGCACTCTCAACCTTTACGTTGTTATCAACAACAGTGTCTGAAAAGAACAATCAAGCTATTTCCCCACAGATAAAAGACCAATTGACAAGCTGTGGCCTGAAACAGATGGAATATGACATGTGATGGAGTCCTTTAAAAGAAGAAAACCCTATTAGGTGAATGATATAATCAACTTTGAATTGCATATTGATCGGCACATCAGCAATGATCAAGGTGCGTCTAGTGTAGCAGAAAAAACCGTGGTAGTAAAACCTATTTTCCTTTAAGTATTATTGCACTATAAGCCCCCCCACCCTTCTAATATTACAGACACACACACATTTCCAGCCTCTAGTAATGCATCCATTTCCTCCCCCCCTTTCGCTCTCCTTTTAGTCGGGGTGTGTCCATCCATCTTTGCGTCTGGCTGGGCTCTTGGCGAGTAGCGGGGGCTTCCCATCGCACTCAGCGGCCGAGCTGTCCAGCCAGCACTCTCCCTCATTACCCCCATGCTTCTTCTTCCTGAAAATGCACTTTTAAAGCACCTTAATTGCATTGGGGAGATAACCCCGTGGGCGTGAGACAGGAAGCCATGGCCATATAGAGCTTTAAGGGGCTGGATGGGTGGAGTGTGAGTGTGTGTGTGTGTGTGTGTGTGTGTGTGTGTGTGTGTGTGTGTGTGTGTGTGTGTGTTGGGTTGCGGAGGGTGGAGTGCTGAGGCTCTTTGCGTCAAATCAATGGCCCATCCAGAGGCTAATGCAGCTCTGGGCAACTCCTCAGGAAGCATTAAGACTATTAGTGCAGGCCTGGCAGGAACACACACACACACACACACTCACACACACTTAGTCTATCTATTGTGTTCACTGGTGTTTTTGCATTATCTGAGGAAACGGAGAAGCCGTAACAGTTCGAGCGTCGGTCAGAGATGCGTGCGATGCTCGTTCTCGTGTGTGTCGACGCTTGTTTTTCCAGTTTAGTGACATGTAGACCAGTCAGTGAGGCCAAAGCTCAGCACACCAGAGCGGACCTACATCTGCAGGGTCAACACTCAGCAGGTAGAGGGCTGGCTTTGTGTTTGTGTGCATGTTTTCCAGGCTGCGTTCACCACAGATGGAGTGTGTCTTTGTAATGCACTGAATGTGTGGTCGTTGTTTTTGCAAACCCTGGTCTTTTACCAACAATTATCTCATGTTTGACAGCAGTTGTGTGTGCGCTGAGCTCAACATAAGGTGATGTTTTTGTCTGTCAGCTAAAATTTACTTAGGGTGTCAAATGAGTGTCCATTTTTGGCCAAAAAATAAAAATAAAAAGTTGTCATAAATGCATTGAAGTGTGTGTAAATAATGTTAATCCATTTGTGCACAGACTACTGATATTGACAGTGGAAGCTCTATTTTCATAAATATTGGATTTGGAATAGCACATGTATGTGAAAACTTTTGCTGGTGGACGGACGTGACATTACCCATGATGCTCTGCCCAGTACCAGTACTAAGTTAGGAATAAACTTACAGACTTACTATTGCTAATTCTGCTCTTCTTCATAAATGTTAGTATTGACTCAGCCCTGAGTATTGTAAAGAGGAGCTGATAACGTTATTTACCTTGTTGCTGTTTTTTTTTCTTTTCTTTTTTTTTGGGGGGGGGGGGGGGTTGGTACGTTTGTTGTATGGTTTTTTTGTATATGTTGTGTCTGTGTAGTTCCCTGTGTATGGGTACATGTTTGTGTAAATGTATAATTTGAAATAAAGAAAAAAAATTAAAATAAATAAATAAATGTTGGTATTGTGGATCTAAAACAATCCCAGCTGACACAAAAACACTAAATGTGTCAGTGGACGGATGTGACATGGTTGTTGTGGATCCCATCATACTGATGCTCTGCAGCCATGTCAGCGTTTACACTAATGATCCCTGTGCAAAAACTAGGAGCACTATTATTTATTGGATAGTTTAGCATCAGACTAAACAGGAAAGAACAATATAGAATTGTTATTTCTGTCTAAAAATGCTTCTTATTGTAAAAGTGTTGATGTAAACAGTGCTGTGTGCCATTCTTCATGTATGTATTGGTGGAACAGAAGCAGGATGGATCAGCACCATACTCCAGATTGAACCTGTACAAATAAAACATGTGATATGGAGGAGAGAATCTGGGAAGAAAAACTGGGGAATCTAAAAGAAGAGAAGATTTGTTTTTTAGGTAAACTCAGTTCAAATAGAACTTGGCCATTTGTGACATGAAAATATAGCATTAATTGTGATGAAATTGGACATTTTTGAGCTGAAAACATAGTTCATATGAGCATCAACATGTTGAACAGAACTGAAATCCTGTCCATTTGAACAACTGTCATTTACCAACACAAAGTTCCTTTGGATTCACTGAGATTGATTTCTTATGCACAAAGACACAAATACGACCTTTAAGCACATTTTAGCCACTGCGTATATGTACCCTGGGTTTATATTTATGTGTTTAGTAAAAATAGCTACAAAGCAAGATCTGGAATCCCTCGATCGTGGGATACAAGGTTAGAATAGTTTTGCATGTCTTTCATTAGTTTGCAAAAAATGTAGAAATGAACAAATATCCATAAAAGTCAACAGCTTTTAGCCATTAGCAATTAAATCATTAACCTTTTTTTTCTTTTTTTTTTTTTTTTTTTAATTTTAGCTTGTTTTCATGCAGTTCTTGCTACTTTTTTATGGTTATTTCATCACTCTTTACAACTTTCTTTTGTTGCAAACCCTGGTTTTACCCACAATTATCTCATGCTTGACAGCAGTTGTGTGTGTGCTAAGCTCAACACAAGGTGATGTTTTTGTCTGCGTATATCCACCCTGGGTTTATATTATTATGTTTTATAAAAAATAGGATGATGGAAAACGAGGTTAGAATAGTTTTGATTTTTTTCATTAGTTTGCAAAAAAAATTGTAGGAATGATCAAATATCCCCAGAAGTCAATAACTTTGAGCCATTACCAAATTTGTCATTAACCTTTTTTTGTTTGTTTTTATGCAGCTCTTGCTACTTTTGTTATTATGGTTATTTTTATATGTGTGCTGAGAAGGCAAGGTTTTTGTGTGCGTATAGCTACCCTGGGTATATATTTATATGTTTTGTACAAATAGTTAGAAAACAAGATCTGGAATTCCTCGATCATGGGATACAAGGTTAGAATAACTTTGCATTTCTTTCGTTAGTTTGCAAAAAAATTGTATTCACTTCAGAGAAATGAACAAATATTCACAAAAGTCAACTATAGAGGATGTTTAACCATCAGCAACTGTGCCATTTACCACAATTGTATTTATTTATTTATTATGGTTATTTCATCCCTCTTTACAATGTTGTTTCTTATGTTTTTTTTGTTTTCTTTTTTGGAAAACCTGGTCTTCTACATACAGTTAGCTTATGCTTGACAGTGGATGTGTGTGTGCTGAGCTCGACAAAAAGCTAATATTAGGCTATTTGTTTGTGTGCGATTATGACAGTATTTCTACTCTGTTTGTGTTCACGTTTTGTAAAAATACATTGAAAACAAGATCCGGAATTCCTCGATCATGGGATACGAGGTTGGAATAGCTTTGCAAGTCTTTCATTGTTTCGCATTTTTATGTTATTTCGACTTTTTGCTTTAAACTCCAGGTTATTTGTGTGATTTCTGAGTCTACGTTCAGTTGTTTGCACTCTTTATTTTATTTTTTTTTTAAATAATTTTTCCACTTCTATACATTTTTTGGCATACCACTGCTCATTACTGCATACATTGTGCTTTTTAAACCATTCAACCACCAAAACATGCAGCTCATGTAGAACATTATGACTATTACTTTTCACATTTTTTCATGTACCTCTTGAAATATGAAGCTTTTCGCAAAATATATTCCCATTGAAATAAATGGGAAATTCTTTCAAACTCCTTCAAACCCACTCCAGTTCGAGCTATAACTACTTCAATATACATTCAGCCAGAAACTTTATTTAATTACTTTTAAAGGCAAGTTTGTAAGTTTACCTTTGGTTTTTGTTCTGTTTTTATTCATTTCAGTGGTGCTTTGACTCCTTTTTTGTAATATTTGGTATATGTCAGAGATGAAATGCAAAGTACTATTCAATAAAAAAAATGCAAAACATCATATCATTCTAAAACAAAAAATGTACTCACTTAAGACAAATGAACAAATACCCACTACAGTCCATTATAAAGGATGTTTAGCCATGAGCAATTATTTCATGAACCAGATTTTTTACTTTATCTTAGTTTGTTTTCATGCAGTTCCAGCGATTTATTATAGTTCTTACGGTTATTTTATGAGTCTCTACAATTTTACACGTATGCACCAAAAACATTTTTTTCTGCTAAATCTCCCCAAGGCCATGAGAGAACCTACTCATTTTAATCACACAGATAAAAAAAGGAAAGAGAACAATGGAGTGATGATCATGTACCAGAGGTAAAAACGTCCACAGAAAATGATTCTGCTATTAAATGCAAATCTCTGGTGTGCATTTTGAGTAGGTTAAGACTAGCACATTTTTCACTCCGTTTGTTCCAATATAATGGCCGTCTGAATCTAATGCAGTATTGGCAAAAAGTCAACATGAAAAGGATGAGGTCAAGACTGTTGGCAGACCCTTTGGGATGGCAAGGAACTGTTCATGCCAGGGAAAAAGAGACAGAACTGGAAATGGATTCAACTAGCTGAATTAAGTATTTTTCACAAAGTGTTAAATACTGAAATACTGACTGGAAATGTGCCAGTCTCTATCAACTGCACTAATCGATAACACTGGTCAACAACAAATGTATTGTTTCAGTTTTTTGAGCTGATTTAGGATAATTTTGGTGTGCTGAATCCAAAAATCACATTCATTTTGCTCAATCAGGTCAACTTTCTGAACTCTGCTACATGTTGGCTTTTGAACATTTTTGCTTACATTTATGGGCACTTTCACATCATATGATACAAAATTCTTTCATATTTCTTGCAATAAACGAGTTCTGAGGATTTCACTTTTGCCAATTTATGATTAATGTTTTTTTTAATATTACAGGTGAATGAAATGGCTTCGACTAGAAGATCTGGCAAAAATAAACCTGACGTATTCTGCTACATCTGCGCTGAATACACCATTGTACCTAACAGGAATCCTGTTAGAAAATTTTTTTTTTTTTCTCTTAAAACCTATTTTGGGTGAGAACGAGATAACAAATCAACTGATAAAGTCACAAAAATGTAATCAATTTTGTGAGAAGATCAGATTTTTTAAAATCAAATTAGCAAAAAAACCTGACCTGATTGAGAAAAACAGATGTCATTTTTGGATTTAGCGGTGCAAAATGGTCCTAATTCAGTTGAAAAAACCTAGACAACTTGCAAAAAACATTTTTTTTGTAACCCAGTGTAATTTATTTAAACTGTTCTGTATTTGGAAAAGAGTAACTGGAGATTTTTAGCTGCTTTTCAGTTAATTATTTTTGTTTCCAGGTTCACACATTCACCAACTTCAGATATAATGTCTGAACTCTCCTGAACCTTATTAACATTTATTAAACCTGTGTACTTTTGATATTCCAGACTCTCTTTTTTCTTTTTTTTTTAGCTTGTCTTGTCCAGCATCCTCACAGCAGAATGGTAGTCTGGCTGCCTTTTGGTGCTGAACAAATTAGCTTTGCCGAAGGAAACTTCATAAAGTACATGAGGCTCCCCTTGATAACCTGCTGTCTTCAGGGATGTAACGATATAAAAATTTCATATCACAGTTATTGTGACCAGAATTATCACAGTTATCATTATTATCACGATATTATTGAATTGTATTGTTATTGAGTTTTTATTAGTTATAGTTTTTTTCTGAATGCTTAGTTTTAGTTTAGTTTTAATATTAGTATTAGTTATTTCATATATTTTATCCTCACCATCCTATTCAAAGAAATTAGTGCGGCGCAAATCAGCGGGTTCCTCTGGACACTTTATTCGGGGGTGGGCTTAGGGCGGCTCATTGACTGAGCAGAGACACAAACACATATACAGTACAATGGATAAATTCCCTCTAGCAGGTTGGGGGTGTGTGCGATCCATACACAACGTCACTTACGTGAAAACAATGCGAAGATGTGCAAAGCGTGACAGGAGATGCACAAAGCAGCCAGCAGTTCCAGTTAGTTATCGTTTTTTTCTTTTAATTAGAGTTTTTATTTATTTCAGTTAACCAAAATGTTTTTTCAATTTTAGTTTTCGTCATTTCGTTCGTTTACATTAATGATCATAGCCTTGGTAGGGATGCAAATTATCGATTAATCCATTAATCATTAGTTGGTTGAACTTATAGATCGATTAACGACTAACTGATAAGCAGCGATTTTCCTGAGAACCTGAATTTGTCTTTCGATAGGGTCTATAAGAATAAAAGCTAAATACTGTTTATATACTTCATGAAAAAAGCATGTCATATTCCTTAAGGCTTCATTTATTGAACCACTGGATACAGTACAGACAATGACATTTATGGAGCAGAACTAAATAAATTCAACAGAGAAATTCAATAAAATAAATGGATCTGAAGAGGGGCAGTTTAGAAGAAATGGGCATTTCTGACTTTGCATCACTGACATGATGGAGCCAGATTTCAGCTGAGATACCCTTGAGCAAATTCTTATCATCTATCTATCTATCTATCTATCTATCTATCTATCTATCTATGTATCTATCTATCCATCCATCCATCCATCCATCCATCTATCTATATTTCGAACATGCAAAAAAACAAAAAAACAAAAAGCAAAACAAAATAAAAACAAAATAAAACTTTCAAATGGACAGAATCTATCTCCAAGCACATAGAAGTCTGAATTTTGCATGGTCGAAAAGGAATAGGAAGAAGTATAAACTTATTTAATCCTACCCCTAAATCAATTGATAGTCGATTAATTGTTTACCTCCCTAGTCTGAAGCAGATATTTTCTAAAAAATTGCAGAACAGTGTTATAGCTCTGTTAGCTTAGCTCTGTTTTCAGACTGAAAACAGTCACAGTAAAACCACAAACTACCTCCATTTTCTGTACAGTCTGTGTTGTCAATATCTGAATTAAAGGTCTGTTTGAAATCGAACACAAAGCCAGAAATGCTGCAATTTAGTCTGAACCGTGGATCAACAAACAACTACTTAGCAAAGATAATAACATCACGTACTGCGTTATACCGTCTTAAACCTCAGACTCAAACTCGTCCCTGTAGAAGAAACGCTCCATTTCAGTGTCCAACTCCATTCTTTTTATTTTATAAGCTGTGTCCAGTGGTGGAAATAACACTTCTATTTTTTTTTTTTTTTTTTAACACTTCTTGTCTTCGACTCTAACAGTTGTTTCCTAGCAGTTCTCATACAGTCTGGTCACTTTCTGATGCTTTGGTCAGAGGCCTGTGGTGTTCGTTTTCTTCACCATGGGAGACAGAGACAGTGACTCACTACTCACTGGACAATACTCACCTCAGTGCAACAACCACAAACCATGCACTTTAGCTTTTAGTTTTACCTTGTACATACCCTGCACTGTCTGTATATATATATATATCCTTATTTGTTGTACATATTTCTTACCTGTGGTATGGAGTTAGCTTTGTGTATATTTTAGTAGTACATGTATATTTAATATTTTATCTTGTAGTTTTTGTATATTGCCTATTTTTTTTTCCAGTATTTGGTATGTTATTTTTATACAGTCTTTTTACACTTTAATTGCACTTGTATGACTGTGCTGCCATGATCATATTGTTGTGTATAATTCAGTTACTGCATTATGCATTTGTTATGGTTCGATGCTAAAATTAGAAAAAATGTAATGTTTGATTGTTGTATTAAGTTAGTGATAAAGGTGTAAAAGCACTTGAGGGGTAGGATTAAATAAGTTTATACTTCTTTCTACTCCTTTTCGACCATGCAAAATGCAGACTAGTATGTACTTGAAGACAGATTCTATTCATTTAAATGTTATTTTGTTTTTGTCTTAATTTGCTTCGTTTTGTCTTATTTTGTTTCTTTGCATGTTATAAATAAATAAATACAGGGTGACCCAAAAAAATGGGAATTTTTGAAGTGCGTATTGGCAGACATGAGCAGTGGCAGCACTGCGAGACAGTGACCTTGAGCAAGTGAACACACCCCCATTTCAGTAACCACTGGCGGCTGTGCGAGAATTGTTCGGTAACTGTGTGATCTCAAGATTCGGTAACGTTCCCTGGTCCCCTAGATCGCCAGATTTGTCCGTTTGTGAGTTTTTCTTGTGGGGCTATCTCAAGAGTGAAGTGTACACGACTCGACCAAAAACTCTGGATGAGTTAAAACAGAGAATTCAGGATGAAATTCACAGTATCCCAGCTGAGATGTTGCAGCGGTCAAAGAGGAATCTCAACAGCAGATTTCATGAATGCATTCGTACAGGAGGACGCCATCTACAGGAAGTAATTTTTAAAAAATGAAAATTCCATCATTGTTTCTTAAATGGCATGTTTTAAGGTTTCAGTTACTATGAATAAAATATTTTTCTTCCATCACTCTTGGTTTTATTGGATTGTTAAAAAGTTTCCGTTTTTTTTTTTGGGTCTTTATTTATATATAAATCAACCCATAAAGACCCAAACAGTTATTTGTGACCAAAATCATCTACTGATCTAAAATGTTTAATAGCTTCTGAACCCCAAAACCTATCAATATGTTGAAATATTTCAGGTAAAATTCAGTTTCTCATCTTCTCATGGTCATCAGATATGACCCATTTGGACGTTCAGAGGCTCCGTAGTGAACGTGGAAACACTGTCATCTTCTACAACATCGATTCACCAGTAAAACCTGTGGAGTTTTGATTAAAGACAATGGATAGACACACTGGGTTTATGTTTAGTTATTGATATTTTTGCTGAAAAAGTCATTTTTTCTTCAGTTTTCCCTGTATTTATATAAGAACCTTTGAATTTACTCTGAGCTTTAACCTCCTCAGACCCAGCTATGGGTTTTCTGTCCACATTTGTTGACATGAGTTTCACAACTTTATACAAAAAAAAAAAAAGAAAAGAAAACTGTCCACCACAAAGGACATTCCAAAAATATTTTAAAAACTGCATCTGAAAAACTGTTGCATCATGATGTTTCCAAAATAGGTACTTATTTCATAAAAAACTAAAAAAGCTTGTACTTTGCTGACATTTCCTGGGTCTGAGGAGGTTAATAAACATCTACATGATCTGTGAGTGAAATATAGAAAACCACCTGATTTGCACTGAAAAAATGCTAAATTACATAAGATAATATTGTAAGAAATTATGATAAATCATTTAAGAAAGGTTTAACAGAGAGATACATTCATTTAGGAACTGCCACAGAAGTACCACTGGGTCTTTATGGGTTAAGTGTTTGCCACTAAATAGAACAGAGCTGCTATCTATTCTATTCTATTCTATTCTATTCTATTCTATTCTATTCTATTCTATTCTATTCTCTTTACTAGTCAAATAAATCCTACATCTACAACCCAGTACATTGTCACATACAGCTCTTTTTTCTAAATATCCTAATGATAATTCTATCATTTATTAATATATGACACTGGAAATATTACATGTAACCCTTTAAAAGAGTTACAGTAATCTATACACTCTAACCCTTTCGTGCATACTGGTCACTACAGTGGACAGCTATTCTACAGCTGTTCTCTTGTATAGTCATAGATTTGGTTGTTCTTTTCATTGTTTTTTTGTTTTTGTTTTTTCTTTACACATATCTTTATTAAAGTTTTAAGACACTACATGTCTTTTCTGACATGAATTGGTAACATTATGTAGATCTCTCCTGAGCATAAACCCCCAGAATCACAAGCCTTCCCCACAGTTTTCACACAATTTATCAGTAAATACATGTTTCTGTGCGTCAAAAATTAAACGTGTGGTGTTCAGCTGAGTGGATATTTTTGCAACTTCATGAAAAATAGATTCATAAGAATTATTTTGTCATTATTACTTTTTTTAATGTATTTTTTTTTAAAAATTAAATTATTTTTATTTTATTTTATTTATTTATTTTTCAGAAGAAAATTTTCCATCACATTGTTTTTTTTCATGCCTAAAGAGGAATAAAAACACTCAGGAAAAATTTTTGATTAAGATTCTCATAATTCGTGCATGAAAGGGCTAATATTCTGTTTTCTATAATAAATTCTCAGATTTCACTGTCATAAATTTGACTTTTCTGGTTTCTTTCCCCCTCTGTAACAGTAACCTGAATATATTTGGATTTTTAACTAAACAAGACAATCAAATATGCCATCTTGTCCTGTTACTGACCGAGCGATTAATCACAAAAATAATGTCTGCAGCCCCATATTCAGCTGGTACCTGTTTTATTCTATGTAGTGCAAATAACTCATAGCACCTGTCCATCATATGACAGCTAAGGGAAGTTAAAGTGAAATAAGTGAGGAAGACAACTTGTTCAGGAGTTGGTGAATAAAACATAAAAACCAGGGAAGTAAAAAAGTTTACAGTATGTCTTACAGTGTACAGTATTTGTGAGTTAGTTTGGCAGCTCTTTAATTTTTCACTTCCCTGTGCACATAAAGAAATGTTGATTCATGTGTGTTATAATGATAAATAAAGAAAACGCAATTATACGACAACTATTATATGGCATTACATGAGTATTATTACTACTATAGAGCTGATTTTTGTACCGAACCATGCAGCCGTAGAGCCGAGCACATCATGTCTTCAATAATCTATTTATTTATTTGTCAGGGATCGTGCAGAGACGACATCTATTGTACCAGATTTAGCTACGAGGTAATTTCCATCTGCAATCCCTGGGCAGAAAAGCAGTAAATAAAAAAACACAAATACAGATGTAGTGGAGAGGTGCGATGTGAATAAGGTGGAGGACATCATGGATTATTCAGATCTGCAGAAGATGATGTGATTCAGGACTGGACGTCAAAGAAAATTTCACTGGACACTGGACTGGACGTCTGCTCGGACTGCTTTCCAACTACTGTCACTTCACTTACTATGTGTATTTGTACTGACTACTGCGACTACTGTGTAAATAATGAACGAATGACTTATTTTGATATTATTTAGAGCTATAGGACGGCTGAATTTCCCTGTGGATATGTTGTATTTCATCTGACATCCAAATACATAACATATATAAGACAAAAGGGAGAAACACAGGTTGTTATTTAGAAATTCTGGGGAAATACTTCATATTTCCCAGACAGACACGTCCAAGACATCCAGTACTCTAGACACGACTGTCCTCGCATATATACTGTACTAATACTGAGATATACGAGTCAAGATTCAAAGATTCAAAGTGTTTATTGTGTACAGTACAGAAACAGATTTCCCTGTACAATGACAAGCTTACTTTGCCGTCCACACTGAATGCCACAAGAATTTAAGATACACTACCAGTCCAAAGTTTGGACTCACCTGGTTTTTCTTTATTTTCATGACTACTTACATTAGGGCTGCTCGATTATAGAAAAAAATAATAATCACGATTGTTTTAGCAATAATTGAAATCGTGATTATTAAAAACGATTATTTGTTAACCTTAAAGTTGTTTATTTTTTTCTTGCAAAACAATGTAAGATATACTCTTTAAATATAAATAAAGCTTTTAACCATTAAAACAAAGTATGTTCACTTTTGTATGAAACAAAAAAATCTTTGAATGCAAATCAGTATACTGTAAATTCAAGTAAGTTTCCTTTAGTAAACAAATAGTGCACTGGAATTAAACTGCTCTAGACTTGCCATAGAACTGGAGCAATAAAAAAAAAACCTCACGTAAAGTGCAAATTATGAATTCAAGTATGTTCAATGTAGTATGAAACATAATAAATTCAGTGGCGTGCCGTGAGGTTTCAGTTAGGTTAATACGGGAGTTGCAGCGTAAAGAGATTCGGAGACTGAAGATTGCATTGCGGACGAAGTTGTAGACGGAGTTTTTTTTATGTGTTTTACTTTTTCATAAGATTATGATAAAGGTGGCGGTGGTTAAACTTTAGATGGTTAAAAAGGTTTGCTGTGTTACCGGTCGGTGCGGACACAACTATGAAACACTTTTTGCACGTAATGGGTTTTTGCTCTTCATCAAACCCAAAGTGATTCCATACAATTGAATTTGACTTGCCTTTTTTGTTTACCAAGCACATCTGCTGGGATTCTCCTGCCATTTTTCCAGACTGCTAGGTACAACTTTCCTCTTGGGGTGGACCTGCCGGCCAGCTGGCAGCAATAGCTTAGAGGGGGGCGGGGCAGAGCAGCTCATGGTAGCTTGCGTGCGCGTGAATTAAACAACTCAAAATTAATAATCGTTTTTTCTCGATTACATAATTTTTGTAATTGTTGCGTGTAATAATCGAAATCGTAATTGAATTTCGATTAATTGCACAGCCCTAACTTACATTGTAGATTGTCACTGAAGGCATCGAAACTATGAATGAACACAAATGGAATTATGTAGTTTAAAAAAGTGTGACAAAACTCCAAGCATGTTTTATATTTTAGATTCTTCAAAATAGCCACATTTTGCTTTTATTACTGCTTTGCAAATTCTTGGCATGCTCTGGATGAGCTTCATGAGGAAGTCACCTGAAATGTTTTCCAAAAGTCTTGAAAAAGTTCCCAGTGATGCTGAACACTTGTTGGTGATCTGCGGTCCATCTAATGTCATTTAAATGAGAAGATGAGTCCAAACTTTGGACTGGTAGTGTAAGTATAAAAGTATATGTATAAAAATTGAAGTAGAATAATTAACTAGGAAATCACAACCAAAACAAAGTGGCATGTAAAAAAAATGGCATGCAAGAGAAAAAAAGCATAAACGCGTTTTAAAAAATATATAAACTTCTGGAGGATTATGTTGAGTTTCTGTAAATTGGCTTGAGTCTGGTTTCGACCAGCTCTACATGTAAAGTGTCATGAGGTAACTTCTGTTATGATACAGCGCTATATAAATAAAATTTGATTGACTGATTGATTTAAACTAGTATTACTAAGACATAAATGTGCAACATCTGGGTAATTGTGCAAACTGTCAGAGGTAAATGCATACAGCATGTGCAAAACTGCCTGAGATGAGTGAGAAAACCAGCAGCAACGTTAGCTTTTTTTGTGCAGTTTTATGTCTTTTTAATCTATTCTGTATTTTATTCTTCTATTTTGGTTTTAATAACACTGGTCAACAACAAATTTATTGTTTAAGTTTTTTGAGCTGATTTAGGATAATTTTGGTGTGCTGAATCCAAAAATCACATTCATTTTGCTCAATCAGGTCAACTTTCTGAACTATGCTACATATTGGCTTTTGAACATTTTTGCTTACATTTTTGGCCATTTTCACATCATATGATACAAAATTCTTTCATATTTCTTGCAATAAACAGGTTCTGAAGATTTTACTTTTGCCAATTTATGATTAATGTTTTTTTTTAATATTACAGGTGAATGAAATGGCTTCGACTAGAAGATCTTACAAAAATAAGCCTGACGTATTCTACTACATCTGCACTGAATACATAATAAATAACAAATACATCCTGTTAGAAAATGATTTTTTTTCTCTTAAAACCTATTTTGGGTGAGAACTATATAAAGAATCAACTGATAAAGTCACAAAAATGTAATCAATTTTGTGAGAAGATCCAATTTTTCAAAATCAAATTAGCAAAAAAACCTGACCTGATTGAGAAAAACAGATGTCATTTTTGGATTTAGCGGTGCAAAATGGTCCTAATTCAGTTGAAAAAACCTAGACAACTTGCAAAAAACATTTTTTTGTAACCCAGTGTTATCCTTCTGTACAGCACTTTGGTCCACTGCAGTTGTTTTAAAATGCTTTACAAATAAAGTTGGATTGGAACCAACGTGCGGCTCAAACCCATGACCCTGAGATTAAAAGTCTCATGCTCTACCGACTGAGCTAGCCAGGATATACTGCAGCACAGCCAGTGCCAGATTTAGGTTCAACCTAAATAAGATACAGTTCAGGGACTCACAATCTGATGGGACCTCAAAAAAATTCCCTTTTTTTATTTTATTACGTGTGTTGTCTTAAAATTAAAATTCTGCAAATGAATCACCCATATTTGCGTTGACTAAACAGCTGAATTATAAGTGATGTGTAATATTTAGTATGAGTGTTCCTTGTGTAAATGGCCTATAGATGATTCATGGAATTATAGTGTCTAATTGTCCTTACAGAACATGCATCCAAATGACAGACATAGTTTAGGCAAACAATAGAGTATAATTTGTTTTCTATTGATCGGTCCTACAGTTTGCACTATCTTTAATTTCTAGATTATTTCTTTTATTCGTTTGTGTTTTGAGGCTTTGTGTTTGTAGGTGAGTCCAGCCCCTTTTTACTCGACATAAGTGGGTTTATTGTGCTCAGATGTCCTCTCAGTGTGTTTGCTCAGGGCCAAAGTGGGGTCAAAAAAGTGTCCGATAACATGTCTCATTGTTTAAACTGGGAATTCTCACAGTCGAGTAAAAATCCCCCCAGATCCCCGTCTGCAGCCACAGTTTAAGGAATGACTCATCTGTGTCGGTGTGTATTAGTGTGTGTCTACGCCGGCGCATGTGCCTCGGTCGGCGTCTGAACTCGTGTCTGTGCTGGTGTGGGTGGATGGGTACTTTTCTTTCTCTCTGTTGGTGGATTGTCGCCCCTTGTCTGAATCACAGCTCAATACTTGCAGTGTCGGGGTTGCGACATAGAAAACCACACAGCTATTAAATATGGACACTGACTCACTGGCACAGCAAATTAATAAAGTCTGGAGCGCACACATAGACACACAGCTCAAACATTGATGTCTGGAGCTGCTGTTTCATTTCCAGCGCAAAATATCCATCCTAGCAGCGACAGCATCTCGTATATTTGTCGTTTTAAAGGAAGTCGGCGGTCGTCAACAGGTCTCCTGTCAGTCTGTGTACCTTTCCCTGCTGAGGTTAATGGTGCATATACACTTTTTACAGCGTCGTCTGGCTGCAAATGCATTCATACCTGCATAAAGGGAAACCAGCAGACTGGAATTTCAGTCAGACAAATGTTCCTTAGAGTCAGAAAAAAACAAAATGATGAAGTTTGGGTGCACAACAAGCACTGACGGCAGTGCTCCATAACATAGACATGAACATCCACCTAAAACATCACTGAACATTTCCATCCATATGTTTCCTTTTTTTATCCTTAAAGCAGCATATGACTTTCATCACATTTTTTTTTTCCAAATTTGTAAAACCCCAGTGATGTCCAGATTATCACTAATCCATTAGTCCAGTGTTTTTCAACCTTGGGGTTGGGACCCCACGTGGGCTCACCTGGAATTCAAATGGGGTTTGTAGAAGCCAGTAACGTAATAACGACCCAGCATGTAATTTTAAAAATGGCAAATTTATTACGTTATGGGTTAGGGTTATAAATTTGCCATTTTTAAAATTACATTCTGGGTCCTTGTTACGTTATTGGCTTCTACAGGGTTGCCTGAAATTTCAAGTAATTGATAAAAATAAAAAATAAAATTAATAAACAAGAAAAGCACTCGGAGAGTGCAGACCTCCGCTAAGACAGATCCCCCCATCACCACCAAAATTTAATCATTTCTTCCTTGTGCCAGTATCAACATTTCCTGAAAATTTCATGAAAATCCATCCATAACTTTTTGAGTCATCCTGCTAACAAACAAACAAACAAACACGCATGCACACACACAAAGCAAAGCGATCACAATACCTCCTGGCAGAGGTAATGATTCAATATATATGTCATTATAATTCAAACACCACACACTTTTCCTATAAAAATCAAGTTCAAATAAAATGCAGGATACAATATCTCAGACGGCATATCTTGATTGACCTGATCATGTGACCGTGTGCGTTACTACACCTATCCTGACACAGTCACAGTCAGAAAACCGGACTGAACAGAGAATGAAAAGATTCCTCTGCCCACCTAGCCCCACTGAGACATCTAAGAGAAACTGAGAAGCAGACACCAAAAGGTGCATTATATACATTATTATATAGGCTAAATGTCATCTAAATAAAGGTTTATTTGCAACATAGTATAGCAAACTATTACATGATCAAAATAAATTAATTCTGGCAAAAAAATGTCTCCGTTTTTTTATGTATGGGGTTGCCAGATATTTGTGATGTTAAAATGGGGTCGCGAGTCAAAAAAGGTTGGGAACCACTGCATTAGTCTTCTGTGGTTACGCACCTGAATCACTTCCCTCACATGAACAACTTCGAAGATGACTCCATCATAAACACAGTCACTCTGACCTTTTCGGAAATTTTGCTGCAAAGTGCATCGTGGGAATGGCGACCAAGCAAAAGCTGTTTCACAGATTTGGCAAGAAAATGAGCCACATCGCTACAGCGTAAAATTATACAGTCCACCAGGGTTGAATTCAAGAATGAGTCTAGTCGGTGGAAGGAGGTAAAGGACACATTTGGTTCAGCACTCACCAAGAGACAGTGAAATTACTGCTGCGTGGAAGTCCCATTCCTGCAATGCACTTCGAATTAATGTAGCTTTGAAGTGAGTAGAGCTGCACAATACATTGTTTGGGCATCGTCATTGTGATGTACGTGCACGCAATCGTCTCATCGCAGGTCCTGCAATGTAGGAGGCAAAAAATAATAATAATGGATTAGATTTATATAGTGTTCTTCTATGAACGCATACTCAAAGCACATACAGAGGATCCATTATTCATTCGCTCTCACATTCACACTGTGGTGGTGATAAACTACATCTGGATCCACAGCACAGCACTGACGGAGGCGGGGCTGCCCATCTGCGCCTACGGCCCCTCCCACCACCACTGAACATTCACACACATTCATACACCAGTGTGAGGAGCAGCACTAGAGACAAGGAGGGTGAAGTGTCTTGCCCAAGGACACAACAGCACATGGACAGAGCGGTATTCGAACCGCCAACCCTTCGGTTATTGGACTCTACCATCTCTACCATCTGAGCCCCCAAATGAACTCAACGTGTTCTCATCTAATTTCAAGGGTACCTGACACACACTGCACACAGCAATCCACCAATCACAATCGATCTTAATCAGTTTGGAGCGAGTCGCTGGTAACAACATCAAAAAAATCAGCAACAAACAAGAGAAAATCACTGTAAACGAAGACTTGGTGCCAAAAAGAAAAGCAACGTCAGTTATCTGGAATTATTTCGGTTACAAGAAGGATGAAACTGAAACACATGTTCTGTGTCGACTGTGTCTTCCACCTGTCGACACGAGAGGAAACACAACGAATTAGTTTGACCATTTACGTCGGCACTAGGGATGTAAACAATTAATCGACTAACGGTTAATTGTAATAATTAGATTATAAGTAAGTAGTAATAAAGTAAATAGTAAATAGTAAATAATAAGAATTTGCTCGATTAAATTATTAATTGTTGGCTAATTGCCCTTTTCCGCCCGTTCACACCTGTCCGAAGGCTGCCGGTTTGCTGCGACGCCGCGGCTGGGATAGGCGGTCATTGAACTGGATCATGGCGTTGATGAGTTAGAATGTGTGTATGGACATGGAGGACCAAACACAGACCGACCGTCTGTTTGTGGCAGCGGTGCACCCCCGAATAAATACACGCACAAATGTGGGGTTGGTATCGGAGCGTTTTCCCTGGAGGTTGGTCTAGTCTACGGTCAGTGAAAAGTTTCACTCTCACTTCTGCGGGGGCACGGACCGCACCGTACCCCCGAAGTATTGCAAGTAGGACGGAAAGTGATGCACGCACATGAATAGTTACCAACACGCACGCATCCCCCGGCCGTACTGCATACGTGCAAGTACTAACCCCCCCCCGATGAAACACACGCGCGTGCACCCACACCCACACCGGCGAAATGCCCGTGTGTGCACCCCCCACCCCACCCCCACTCACAGCCCGCCACATCAACAGATGAATTCCACAGGAAACGCTGAATGTATCCAATGGTTCAATAAATCAGTCATTAAGGAATATGACATGCTTTTATCATGAAGTATATAATCTATATTTAGCTTTTATTCTTATAGACCAAACCTGGGCATTGTAAGGCCCGGGGGCCACATGCGGCCCGACAGCTGACCCTAACTGACCCACATGAGGTCACTGGCAAATTAAAAGTCAATGCAAATATATATCATCATAATAGACGTAACCAATACAATGCCACTGCTTTTATTTTGAAGGATCTGCTAATTTACCGTTTTTTTCCCACATACTTCCTGTACTTGCATAAGGCTTATGCACTGATTGGTTTGTTGGTCAGTTTCAGCCCATGAAGATGTCAGCTAACAGCAAAAAAAAGAACTAGAAGCACTCGGAGAGCGCAGACCTCCGCCAAGGCTGATCAGTGGCCCCCCCTGTGGAGGCTGATCAGTGGCCCCCCCTGTGGGCCCCCCCACCCCCGATCACCACCAAAATTTAATCATTTCTTCCTTATCCCATTTCCAACAAATCCTGAAAATTTCATCCAAATCTGTCCATAACTTTTTGAGTTATGTTGCACACTAACGGACAGACAAACAAACAAACAAACCCTGGCAAAAACATAACCTCCTTGGCGGAGGTAATGATTGACTCTGAATGCAGAGTTTTTAACAAGACATGGACTTGTAAGTCTTTCTTTACTGAAGTCAGAGGTAAAGAAAAAGAAAAGGAACTGTGATGTGCAAACAAACAAAGCTGGATGCATTCATAGTTTTTCATGTGAAGTTCATGTGCAGCTGGTTTTGCACATTTTCAAAAGTCTTTTTGCGAATATTCATTAAATAGTTGTATTTTGTGCTCCACATTTTCATTTTATTATTGTATTGTTGCATTTACTGTTTTTGTATTATAGTAAAGTACATATATATAGAGAGAGATATATATTAAGGAGAGCTGCAAGTGTATTGATCCGGCCCTTAACAGCTGTCAAAGTTTCTCATGTGGCCCTATAGGAAACTTAATTGCCCACCCCTGTTATAGACCGTCTTGAAAAAGAAATTCTTCTTATTTTTCTTAGGAAAATCACCACTTATCAATTAATCATTAATCCATCGATAAGGGCAAACAACTAACGATTAATGAATTCATCGATAATTTGCACCCCTAGTTATTTTACACATGACCTGAACCTCATTGAGAACCTATTGGATGTGATGGAGAAGACTGTCCACAGTGGTCGGACTCGCCATCATCAATACAAGAATTTGGACAAAAATCAGTGCAACAATAGATGGAATTAAATGTTGTGAAATAGCATGAGCAGTGCATGGAATAAACAAACAACACTACAACAAATGCATCCCATAATCAAAGCTCAGTTTGGTTCAATTAAATACAATGCGTACAATTATCGATTAATGAATTAATCGATAATTTGCATCCCTAGTCGGCACCACACAGCTGTTATATATTCCTCAGTATTTTTTCATATCGCAATATATATCACAGGGTTAAAAAAAATCGCAATGTCAGTTTTTTCCAATATTGTGCAGCCCTAGAAGAGAGCAACATAAGCTTCAGATCTGGTTGGAATATGCAGTCTATAGTAAAGCAGAAACACATGAACTTTATTGATCCCTAGCAGGAAATTCTCTTCTTCTCTTTTCATCAACTCAATGAAAAGAAGACAGAAAGAAATCTGAGCAAAAACCAGGAATCTGATGGATGAAGCCACTAAAATGTTTGAATTATACTATAAAATTACAAAAGACTTAACCCCTCCCCCCCTTTAGCTTTGTTGAAATGAGCATACATTTTCATTTCTCATTCTCTTTTCCTCAGAAATAAGAAAAAACAGAAAATATGTGCACAGCCTTGAAAGACATACAAAAAACTTAACTAAATGGGTTCTAAAGGTTAAAGTCACTATTTAATGTGACCTCTGACCCCATGACAGGAAGCAGCACAAACTATTAGAAACATTTGACATGTGTTGAATGAAATCTGCTATAAAACATCAGAAAATTTATGCAATAAATCTCATATTGTAACAAAAGGGTTAAAGACATATTAAGTACAAAGGGAGTTCAGGGTCACACTAAATACGACCGCTTTGGTTTATAGAAGCCGTTTTTTACCTTGAAACTTATTTATGGTCGTTCCCAAATGATTTTTCTCTCTGTCTTTTAACCTTTCTTTAGTGATTTATCACCAGTTATTATAATATTATCCACTGTATTTTATGTTATTTTCAGTTAAAGTTATGCATTTTCCTTTATTTAATTCACTGATCATGAAGATGTTCACAAAAACTCAGATTAAATACAATGGTTTTACTATCAAAACAATGAAAACTGAAGAAAAAAAGAGTTTTTCCAGCAAAAATCTGTCATTATCTGCACATAAACCTAGTGTGTCCATCCACTGTCATTGATCCAACTCCATAGGTTTTACTGGTGAATCAATGCTGTAGAAGATGACGGTGTTTCCACGTCAAGGTTATAATAGTTTTGGATTTTTCATTATAGTTTAGTTTTATTTAGTTTTGACTTTTTTTCTCTAATTCAAGTAGTTTTAATTAGTTTTTAGAGCAGGTTTGCTAGTTTGTATTAGTTTTCGTTATTTTCTAAATGCTTAGTTTTAGTTTAGTTTTAGTTTTTTTTATATCTTTTCTCTTCTTCTCTGTCGTCGTATTCAAATAAATCCCAGACAGGACTCTGCTGCTTTCTCCCAACTTTAGTCTCGATGTTTCCAGGTAGAGTGGGGACCAGAAGACGACTGGAAACCACAAGTGAACACAAGTGACGGACCCTTAAATATCATATGATACCGCTAGCTAAAATTGCTTGAGGGAAATAAATCGCTTTCATATCAATCTGACACTGACAAAGACGAAAACAAAGGGAATTTTATCCATAATTTTTATATGTTTTAGTTAGTTTTGTAAACAGACAATATAGTTTCAGTTAGTTATCGTTTTTTTCTTTTAATCATAGTTTTTATTTCTTTCAGTTAACGAAAATGTTTTTACAATTCTAGTTTTCGTCATTTCGTTAGTTTTCGTTAACGATAATAACCTTGTTCCACGTTGACTATGGAGCCTCTGAACGTCCAAATGGGTCATATCTGATGACCATGAAAAGATGATAAACTGTATTTTACACCAAATATTTACACGTATTTGATAGGATTAGTGGATCCAGTGGATGGTTTTGGTCACTGGAGGATGTTTGAGTCTTTCTGGGTTAATACAGAGACTGACAAATGCACATGTGTGATCATTAGAGCTCAATTAAACCACCAAATATAATGTTGGACTAGATCAGCGGTTCTCAATCTTTTTCTGTCAGGCCCCCCTATGGAGGATGAAAAATCTCCAGGCCCCCCCCAGCCCCAGCAACATTGTAACAGTGGTGCAATTATAACTTTTATTCAAAGAAACGTCAATATTGTAACAATAATTTTTGCTTTTCCTTGAATAATTTGTTGTTCAAATTAAAAATAACTCAGATTTTTGCTTGAACAATACAAATAAACTCAACAAGACTGCTCCGAGACAATATATTTCCAAATAAAAACTGGAAATGCGCAATTATCTGACAACTATGACAATAAAGTTACTTTTTTTAGAACAAACAAATTTTGGTAATAAATATGAACATTTTAACAATATCAGTGGCTGCAATGAGCCTGTTTCCATTGCACATCTCAGAACATTAAAGTGCAAACTGTACGAATTGTGCAAAAACAGAAACATTCCACTTTTTTTTTTTTTCCAGTCCAGTCCTTGTCCATTGTCCAAACCTAAACTCTTTGTCTAGTCTAGTGACAGATCACCATGGCAGTAAATGTGTTTGTTGTTCGTCCCTAACATGAGTGCAGGGTGCTCCAACACTCAAATATTAGTTCCACCTGCTACATGTTCTAACCTGAAGGAGAAAAAAAAAACAACCACCCAGGAGAGACCCCATGCCCCCCCGGCACGCCTTTGCGGCCTCCCTGGGGGGCCTGCCCCACACTTTGAGAAACACTGGACTAGAACAATTAGACAGTACTGTGTATTTTAAGGTGTGCTTTTATATGTGGCTAGACAATATTTGACCTGTCTGCTTCTGCTGATCACTATGATATTCATACAAACCCACTGTAAAAACCCTTTAAAGCCACATTCAGCATCATGTTGCATCTGTACTTTGGTGCCTATAAAGGTTGTATCAGACAGAAGAAAGATGATAATCCACCTCTTACATTTTTCACATTTTTTACTCACATAAAAACAGTGACATCAGATGATTAAAAATAACATAGTTTCAATACGCAGAAGAGGATGATTATATCATTGAACGGTTTCTAGCCTCTAAACTATTATCTGTTAACAACTTTAATTACAGCGACATTCGCCTAAAGCAAGGTTTTATGCATCTGACTGAAGTTTCAGTCATTTGTGTTGATTATCAGATTGACATCTGTGCCTAAAACACTTCCAGCGGTGCTACAGTACTTGAATCCATTTCAGACAGAAGCTTTTATGTTGAAGGGTAACTGTGATGTGTGACTTAATAGGCACAAAAAGCAGCAATAAGCAGTCAAATTAAAGGATTTCACGTCAAAAGACAGAATGGAAAAAGTCACTTTCGACTGCTGCAGGGTTTCCCAAAAAGAGCATCTGAAAGCTTCAATTTATGTGAAATGCAGCAGATAGCACAGAGAAAAGTACCTATTTTGTAAAGAAAAATACCCTAATATGAAGTAATTTATTTATAAAATGCAGGAAATGTTTTATTTACTATGTTCAGTACGTTTTGTCAAGTTATTACATAATGCAGTGGTGCACATACAATGATGTATATTTTCCAAAAGGTGCAATCTGGAAACATTTACTAAAATGACTTCTCCAAAACGTTCCGCTATATGAAAATACGTCAATAATCTGGTGTTTATCCTACAACGTCAACCTATGAACCATTGAGCCTAACCTTGTAACGTCCATTTGCAGTCTGTAATGGATGACACAGACCAGGTTGTTGTTGACCTTGATTAAATTTTGTGCTTTAAAATAAAGTCACAAAAATATCTGTGCTCCTGTGCTTTAAATTAGTTAGAGCTTGATTTATGATGGTGACAATAGAATTTATGGGGATAAACATTAACTGCACAAAGAGGGAAAACGAACAACAGTTAACAGAATGTTTAAGAAAGGTTAAGCATTTTTTATTCAAGATTCAGCTGCTATCCTCGAATGACGATTGTAAATCTTGACTTATGGCCCAAAGGTGTTTTGCTGTTATTTTTAATTTTATTTATTAAAGTATGACAAAGCAGGAAGAAACAGAATCAAAACTCAACATCTAAACAGTGGATCCTGAAATGAGTCAAACATTAACAAAATCAAAATCACAAGCTAAAAAGTGAAACTTAAGACCAAAAATAGAATAGAAAAAATATTTCTAAAGACCAGTACTAGACACAGTTCAAGCTTTTGATTTTGCTCCTGGACAAACATTCCTTGTACCAGTATGTGGTGAGCTGCAATTGATACATAATTAAGTAAAAAATATGGAACCAAATTCTTGTGGCTGCCCTTGAATGCATCATCTAGTGTTTAACTCATAAAGACCCAGTGCTAATTTTGTGGCAGTTCCCAAATGGATTTTTCTCTCTGGTTAACCTTTTTTAAGTGATTTATCACCATTTATTACAATATTATCCTCTGAATTTTGCATTTTTCACTGTAAATCATGAATTTTCCTACATTTCTTTTTCCTATACTTAATTTAGATGCTCACAAAAATTTGTTATTATAGTTATTATATCAAAACAGAGAAAACTGAAGAAAAAGTGACGTTTTTAGCAAACATACCAATAACTGAATGGACCATTGCATCCCTAATGTATAAATGGTGACACAATTCTAAAGAGTTTCTCACTATTGCTGCACATATTAAGGTACGTCCTATAGGTCCCAGCTCAAGGGTGTTAAGGTCACGAAAACTGGACTCAAGACGCACAACTCACATTTCAGATCAAGAATAGTTTATTAACAGAGTGCAGTAAAGCAGAGGTACAAATCTGTAGTCTGAAATCCAAAACCAGAGGAACATGAGCCAAAGTCCAAACAATAGAACAGAGAATCAAATAGAAGTATTGAAATCTGAAATAAGAAACACGATAAAGGGCCAAAAAAACCAAAATGGAAATACAAATACTGGACCGATGACATGAAGGAGCAACAACATGACGGATAAAAGAGGGAGAGGGGAGGATACAGGCTATACACAGAAGGATGGGGATAACACATTAGGGCGGGGACAGGAAATCCCTAAAGACCTGAAAGAAAAAAAAGAACAACTGAAGCCTGCTACACACTCAGAACAGGGAGATTTCGACTCACTCCCAAAGCCGTGAGAACAAAATGACATCATTTTGTTCTTGCAAAATTACCAAAATCAGTTGTCAAACTCGTAGGAGATAAGATAAGATATTCCTTTAATAGTGCCGTAAGGGGAAATTCCAAATTTACAGCAGTAAGAGTGGAGTATTACAAAACACACAAGAGGAGGAGGTGCTCTGCTTCTACACATTAACCACGCCTACTTCAAATTCCTGATCAATCACGGAATAGTTCTCGCAGCTTGTTCTCGACAAATCATAGCAGCAGAACTTTCTTCTCATGAGGTATCCGAGAACTACTGTGTGGGACCTATTTTTTAAAATATCAGAAACGAAAAACGACAAATGAACACATTTATATGACAAACTATAACCGACTGCTCATTGTGGGAATGGGGTAATGCATAAACGGAAGGCTACAATTTCAATAACACGACCTGAAAAATAACAAACTTAAATGCAAAAGATTTCATAGAAGAATTTATCCTTTCTAGTCCAACAGTAACAGGTCCAGGTCTCCACTGATGGGGCATCCCTCCTCCTCTTTCAGTTCACACCAGCCAGTGAAAGCTGGGCCAATATTCACCCTAGTCCGGCCTCTTAGTTTATCACTCTCACACTTTCTTTTCTTTGTCTCTTCGGACAACACCCTTACCCTCTTTGCTTTTCTTGCTGCTTCAGCCATGACCATTAGCCTATTTGTAGCTTTTCTTCACTCCTAACTTCATTTACCTGCTTCGTCTTTTGAAGGTGGAGGGGGGATGTGATGTATGCCGTAAAGCAGTCCAATTTTGTAGTTTTTTTTTGGGTAGGGGTTACAACCCGAAACCAGAAGTTGCATAGTGCCAGTGCAGGCGATAAAGACACTCTGGAGTAGGGATGTAACGATATGAAAATTTCATATCATGGTTATTGTGACCAAAATTATCATGGTTATCATTATTATTGCGGTATCATTGAAACTGTGCTCAAAATGTTCAAAAAGTACTAATACACACTGAAATAATTTAACCAAGTTGTATTTTACAAAAACAACAAAAAAACCAAATAAAATAATCGGCACAATGCACTTTCTCTTGGCAGAAACATTCAAATATTAACCCTTAGTGGTCTGAACCTATTTTGTCCATTTTTCAGTCCTTTTGATTTTGCCTTTATATACTATATAAACAAATGTTTATTATACCCATGTTTGGGATCTGTTTTTTCAGCACAACTTCATCTATCTCATCTGTCTATTATTTTTTCACTTTAACCTACTATAAAAACACAAAAGGCCAGAAAATACCAAAGCATATATAAAATCTGATTTGAAAAATGTATATAATTTGTTGCATAAATAACACACAGATGCTTAACGAACCTTTTCAAAGACTTTAAAAGTGAATACTGGTTCCAAATATTAGGTATAGAAAATCAAAATTGTAATAAATTAAAACTATACTCAAATATTTGTCATAAAAGCAGATCTTTACATAGGCGTTTTCTCCGGAAAAGTGCGGTAATCAAACACAGTTATCATGATAATTAGAATTTAAATGGTAACACTAACCGTCTGCAATTTTACCGTGGTTTATCGTTATACCGGTAATCGTTACATCCCTACTCTGAAGCGATGACGAAAGTGTAACTGAACCTATTGTCAGTTGTTGTACCACCAAAATGACCTTGAAAATATAGTTTGAAGGCTGAAAAACTCCACAGTGTTGCTTTAATCCCGGTAAAAAAAAAAAAGTATTCTTATTTTTCATGTTTCTACTCAAAATGGAGACTTCCGATGTTCATTTCCATTAAATCATGATAGTAATTGCGTAACACTGTACCATGAGGCTGTGAAACCATTATCCTCTGAGACCGTTTTTACGCTGTGAAAACCTCATACTGTTACAACCATTACTTCACATCCTGAGCGTTGCTTCATTTATCTGTATCTTGCTATCAAATCTGAGGATAACGCCGGTTCCCTTCAGATGTTACCAAAGAGGGAAGCGGTTCACCTGCTGTGGACTCAGCGGGGGTCCGGTCGAAGGCTGGACGTCAGCTCTGTAGTCAGGAGTTGCAGAGGGTGTCGTCAGAGCTGAGAATCATGGGAAGATCTTATCCTGACATCAAAGATCGTGTTCACCCCAGGCCTTGGCGAGCTTTGTTGTTTAGAATCTGATTTATTTATTCACTAGTTTACGTTTGTTTACTTCTAACAGTAGATTTTGAATGACCTGATTTCATCCCATAAAGACCCCATGTTACTTTTGTGGTAGTTCCTATATATTTAACCTTTCTTAAGTGATTTATCACCATTTACTATAAAATTCTACTCTGTGTTTTGCACGTTTAACTGAAAATAAAGTATTTTCTAGGGATGCACCGATACCGATAAGAGTATCGGCATCGGCTCCGATACTCAGTGTGTGTACTCGTACTCGTAAAAGACATCCGATACAAATGCACCGATCCCACTTCTGTCCGTGTGACATTCCCAGTTCAGTGCAGCAGGTACGAGGAGGAGGAATAATGTGTGTGGAGTGTGAAGAGTGTGGAGACTGAACCAAATAAATGATGGTGATAAAAGTAACGCTGACTGCAAGTAAAGACACAGACAGATACAGACGCAGCCTTCTGTCCGTCCTCTGCGTACATTCATCTGTTTTCCAGGTGCTCGCGGATGCGTACCCAGATGGAGAATACCAGCGGATATACGGAGCAGTGCAAACCACCGCTAGCAGAAGTGAAAACCAAACTTCTGGCTCATTTGTCTTTTCTCTTCCTGCTGAAGCTAAACTTTTAAACCTTACCAGAGAAAACGCTACAACATTAGTATCACATTAGTGTTTCCTCTGTCGTCTACAGGTTTGTTATTACTGACTTTCTTCTTCTTCTTCTCAAAAAACTTTCCTCTTCTTCGTGGTATTTGTCCAGTATGGTTAATTCAGAGCGGCGCCCCCTGGTGGATTAATTAACAAACGCTCATTCCAACACATTAAATGTCAGTAGCAGCACTTTGTTCCAGTCAGACTAATGACAACGACAATAAAGCACATTTACAAAAGGAACGAACAACTGGAATGGGATTATTAAGGACTAGGATCAGTACTCGGTATCGGCAAGTACTCAAATGTAAGTACTCGTACTTGGTCTGGAAAAAAGTGGTATCGGTGCATCCCTAGTATTTTCCTATATTTAATTCACTGATCATGTAGATGTTCATAAAAAATCAAATGAAAAGTTGAAGGTTATTATATAAAAAACAGAGAAAACTGAAGAAAAAGTGACTTTTTCAGTAAAATATGTCATTAACTGAATATAAACCAAAAAGCTCCAAGTAAATTCAAATGTTTTTAAATCAGAAACAGAGAAAAGTGAAGAAAACTGCACATAAAGCAAGTGTCTCCATTAGTGCTGCCGCGATTAACATAACTGACCATGAAAATTAGTTGACGTGTCATTTTACTATTGACTATTGAGAGAGAGAGAGAGAGAGAGAGAGAGAGAGAGAGAGAGAGAGAGAGAGAGAAAAACCCGTCTTATAGGCATCTTTAGTCCCATCCTGTCCCCCCTCCCCCCCCGGTCTGCGGATCTGTGCACACCTCATTCATTCTCCACCTCCACCCCCCACCCCCGCTCTTAGGATTCAAAATAAAATAGACACAACAAAATAACAAACACATGATTTTTTTTAAATTAGTCATTTAGATTAGTCAACTAATCAAAAAATTTATGGAAAGATGAGTCATTAGAAAATTTGTCATTCGTGGCAGCACTGGTCTCCATCCACTGTCACTGATCCAGCTTGATGGGTTTTACTGGTGAATCAATGTTGTAGAAGATGACGGTGTTTCCACGTTCACTACGAAGCCTCTGAACGTCCAAATGGGTCATATCTGATGACCACAAACTGTATTTTCACACCAATTATTTACATGTATTAATAGGATTAATGTATCAACAGTAGGCCTGTAACGGTACTGTAGATGCTTTTGGTCGATGGTGGATGTTTGGGTTTTTATGAGTTAATTCTGAGATTTTTTTGTCCTCGGAATGAATTCACAAAGCATCCACGCGCTTACAGCAGCATCTAAATGCGTGAGGAGATTAAATTACAATTGGCAGGATAGTAACCTCCTGCCGTCCTCATCAGCCTGTTGTGTCTGAAGGATTCTGATGTGGAGGAGCGGTAATCAGACGCTGAACACGGGTTGGTGTAATTGGGAAACTTCTGAGCAGTGTTCAGCTCTGTGTCCGTCATAAATGAGCTCCTTTATATTTTATGTTTTAGCTGTTCATCCCTCCTGTGTTTTAAGCTGCCGGGGTTCCTGTAGAAGTTCAAATGTTTCCACACAGACTTCAGAGGCGAGATGATGATGAGGGTAAAATTTGACATTAGTAAAGATGAGGATACTTGTAGTCTGTGCTGGAATATTCCACGCTAGACTGAGTTCCATCATCACCATCATTTAAAACAGATTAAAAACAACCCTTTGAGACTTTTTTTTTTTTTAATTTGTGGACTGCATTCAGTTGTTTTTGGGACTCTATGTATGTACAGCTTCTATCCCAAAGCCATCACAACACTTACTGAAAATATGAATTGATTTTACTCATTACATACTAGGGCTGGGTAAAAAATCGATTTAATCGATTTTAGATCGATCTCATTTTAATTTTGCATAATCGATTAATAGTGGATGAGATTGATTTTTCAGAGCAGGACCAGGAATACGCAGAACCGCAGGCGGCTCCGTCTTGCAAACCCCTGGGGAGGACTTGGTCTCACTTTCCAAAAAGACGCGGTGGGGAAAACCCCTCCGCTGGAGGTCCTCCGGCCTCAAACTCGAGCCCGTAGTGTGAAGGAAGAGGCCACCTGGCGAGCTGCAGAAGCCGGTCGTTCTTGGAATAATAACTTGGATTCATACTGTCACCTATGGCTGAGTATGGAGTTAGAGAAATAGTAAAGCGACAATGTCCGACCGCTACACTAAACCTACCCCCCAGCCCCACTCCGCTCCGACCAACAATCACGGAGCGCACCCCCCCAATCCCCTACCCCCAGTGAGTAGAAGCCTCCAGCCATAAAACAGAATAAAGTTAATGAAGTCCGTTGTGATCCACTGTAAAAACATGGCAATGTTTGTGTTCCGTTCATTATTTAAGAGCACATTCAGCAATTTACTGCTGAAATGTCATATCTATTTCCTTTCTAATATCAATATTGATATCAGTATGCAGTACTTAAATAATCAGGTTACAACTCAAAATTGTACTTTGGTATCACTAAATTACTCTGAATCAATCAATTAATACTGAATCGAATCAATATTGAATCAAATCAAATCAAATTGTGATTAATCAATTCAGAACCTTATGAATCAAAATCGAATCGATTATGGAAATTGGCCATGATACCCAGCCCTATGACATACAGAGTTCTATTTATTACTATTTATTCACCATCACACACTTGCACTGTCACTTTACTCAAATTGTTTATTGTTACTGTTAGTGTTTTACGTGGTCACATTTTAATTGTCCATGGTTACTTTTATTTTTTTATGTGATTGCACTTTAAGGTTAGCTTTAAATCTCGTTGTACTGCTGTGCAATGACAAATTAATACATTCTGATTCTGACATTATGTAACATTTTAAGAACCACATATTTTCTATATCCTGTAAGACACTAAAACATTTATAGAAATAAATTAATGTATTTTACTGACATGTTGCAACCAATTAAACTAAATTTATCCTTTATAGGTCACTCACTGAAATAGACTGAAACTCAGAATTCCAACCTTAGTGTGTTATTGGAGGTTATAACAAGACTTTATAAAAGGTCAATGAAGTGAGCATATTCGGTTCCTTGCCCATAAGTGGCACAAAAAAATACCCAAAAAGTAAATAGAAAAAACTAGCACGTTGACAACATGGGGATCTACAGGTTGTAAATGTGGTACAGTTTATGCTGTTGTGTATTTGTGCATGCTGTACCACATTTGTCCAGCAGTCACCGCCAAAGCGTTCTGGCCATAGCGACGTGACTGTAAGGCTATTGTATTCCAAAATGACAAATATCTTCCAAAATACTAGTCCTATCAACTTGCCATTTTCACTAGTCTGTTCTTTGACTACAAATCCATAAGTATGACAAACTGCAGGAATCAGCTCTGTACGGATTTTGTGTGAATCCCCAGACACACACACACACACACACAGAGGCCACTTAGCTTTTACAATATAGATACTAGTATCATCCAGTCTGTAGGGGTGTGTATTGGCAAGAATCTGGTGATACGATACAAATCACAATACTAGGATCACAATACGATATATCACAGTATATCACGATACTGTTAAAAGAGCAATTTTTTATTGGTTTTGTTTCTTTTTTAAATGATTATTTCCTGGAAGAATAGAATTACACCAGAAATATGTACAAATACTAAACTTTTTTTTTTTAATCACAACAGGATCTAATGCTATGTCACAAAATTTTCCTGTGTTAAAACTTAAATTATGTTTTACAGACAGATCCTGCTCAAATGTTCCTATTCTATTAGTTCATAACTAACATAACATTATTTTTGTGCACTCCCATCAAAGGAACTAACATTATTTAATAAGAGAGTGTTAAATAATAATAAATAAAATATAAACAAAAAAGAAAAACTAAAATGAACCTCCACAATATCTGCATTTGAATAAATACCTAAAAATATCGATACAGTACTTTTTAATATCGATTACAGTACTGTGAGATGAAATATCACGACATATTGAAGAATCGATATTTTCTTACACCCCTACCTGTTCGTGTGCTGCCTCTTGTCCAGGTTGTTATTGTAAGTTCTCATGTATCTCACCAGGTTAAATAAAGATTAAATGAATCAATAACAGAGGTATTCCTGTCTTTAAAACATGCCAACTAATGCTTTTAAATTTTGTTAAATCTTGTTTTTGTTTCTGTACAAAATGAAACAGGAACAGTAGCTTCAGGGGGGTTTCATTCCTCTGTTTTCCCCTGTCACAGCTCCAACATCGCATTTAACACGCAGACGTGAGCGCCTTATCAATCTTCTTCTTTGTTGATGTATTAAAGTAATTCTTCATCAGTGCTACCTGTCTGCGCTTCCATCTACCTGCTACACACCTGCCTGTCTATCAGTCACCAGCCAGCATCCATATGGGACTCCCCTGGTTGCCATGGTAACTCCGCTCTGGGGGGGGGGGGGGGGGGGGGTGCGCCTCACCTGAGCAGTTCCAGACTGACGGATGGACGACGAACTCAGACAGACATGCTGTGGGCAGGTGAATATCATCATCATCATCATCACTATCTTTGTCAGCGGCAGTAGCATTAACGCAGCCACATACATATCACCATGGAGACCCACGTGTAGGTGGGTGTGTCGCCGTGGGTGTCTGAGAGCGCTGGCAGATGCAGGATTGGGCGACTACACACCACCTCACCTATACAATATCACCGCCATCATGTATTATGGATTTCCCTCCCCCTTTTGTTCGCCGCTCCCCTGCTGTCGATCGTAGTCGCCGGGTATTTTTAGGCGTGTATTTCTGTTTTCTCTCTTTCGCTCGCACATAACCTGACATCGCCAGCTTCACATTGATTTCTCTCCAGTTCCCTCCCCGTCTTCCACGCTCCCTCCCCGCCGCCTCTTTTCAACGTTTCCCTCTCCATTTCTTTCTCTTTAGATTTCCCTCCATCTGTTTTCCTCTGCCACCATCCTTTATCCATTCTCTCCGCTTCTGGCAGCCTTTCCAGCACTCTTCCTTTTCTTCTATTTATCTCCGCCTTTCTCACTCCTTCCTCTGCTTTCATATTCCCCGTGCCATGTCACAGCAGCTGAGGCCTGCCATGAGCACAATCTGTGGGTACCTGTGTGTGGAAATGTGTGTGTACGAGTACAATAGGACCAGCCGTCCTGTGGGGTGGGAGGCACAAACAACATCCGCAGGGCAACAAACAGTATTTTTCCACTGGTGCTAAAACACATTGCCATTCGGAGAAGAAAGGATGGATGTGTCGGGGCGGGGGTGGGGGTGGCAGAGGGAAAAGGTAAGAAAATAAAGAGTGTAGAAATAGAAAAAGGGAAAAAAAAAAAAGAAAAGAGAGAGAGGGACCCCTGGACGGTGTTAAAAATACATCTCTGTTCCAGATGCTTTTTATGCTTCTCTTAATTCTTGCTTCGCCTGCCTGCGCTCAGGTTTTTGTAGACATCTGTAGTGCTTTTGAAAGTGTAAAATCCCACCCAGGATGGCCTCTGGATAATTTAGTCTCGTTTCATGCTGCAACAGTCGGAGCAAGACTAGACTACAGCTATATTGATGTGTGTACATGTTGAAGAGGAAAAAATATCCATCCAGCAACACTTGAACACAAGAGGAAACGGCCCTTAGAGACGTACCTGCATTTTCTTTCCGTAGTTATACATTGAGTTGGTCTGAATTGTGTCGGGTTTAATGTTGGGAATCGAAACACAACGGCCTTACGAAAAGTCAAAGTTAAAACTACCATTATTTATAAGAAGATGGACTCCTGTTATTCTCTGTATCAGTTTAGATGTATTGTGCTTGACGTGCTTCTGTACCCATATGTTTGTCATAGGGATGCACCGATACTGATACGAGTACCGGCATCAGCTCCGATACTCAGTGTGTGTACTCGTACTCAGAAAAGATATCCGATACACTGCACCGATACCTCTTATGGCCGTGTGACATTCCCAGTTCAGTGCAGCAGGTACGAGGAGGAGGAACAATGTGTGTGAGTGTGAAGAATGCGGAGATTTAACTAAATAAATGATGGTGATAAAAGTAACGCTGACTGACAGTAACGTTAAAGACACAGACAGATACAGACGCAGCGTTCTGTCCGTCCTCTGCGTACATTCCATCTGTTTTCCAGGTGCTGGTGGATGAGTACCCAGAATGAGGTACAAGTACAAGTACAAGTACACTGACTATCGGAGCAGATGCCAATACTCGTATCAGTATCGGTGCATCCCTAATTGAGATGTTTTTGAACATTAAATACTACTAAATATATCTCATTAACATTAAAAAATAAAAAATTTGAAATGACGGATAAATAATATGTTATGACGGAATTTTTACAACCCTGTCCGTCAAAATGATGGACAATAAAAATGTCTAACACAACCTCTGATCGGGGTGTGAAGGGGATTTTATGGTCCAGTCGCCTGATTGGTGAGTCCCAGTCTTGTCCCGCCTCCCTGTCCACTAAACAGGTCCAGAGGATGGCTTCGTCAGTTCTTAACAATGACTCCCATCCTTTACGAGGTGAATTTCAGCTCCTTTACCCTGGACGGAGGTTCTTAGTCCCGAGGCGCAGGACACAGCGTTATAAAAACAGCTTTGTTCCTGTCGCCGTCACTGAGCTCAATAAGAAATAGTGACATTGCACTTTACTAACTTATTTAGTTATTTATTCCATTTCTTTGCTCTATTTATTATTATTATTGTGACTTCAAATTTTTAATTTTTTTTTTTAAATTTTACATTCTTATCCTGGTTTTTATCCCAGATTGTTTTTATCTTTTCTGGTTTTTATTGTGTTTTATTGCATCTTGTTTTATTTATTTGATCTTATTTATTTTATTCTTTTACTTATCCATGCTGCTATACCGATGAATGGTGGAACACTGAGCACTTTTTGTCCTGTCTCTTTGTCCTGTCTGTGAGCGTGATCAAGTGCCTGTCTTGCATGTTCAATGTATGTGTTGTTGTAATGCCAAGGCAATCACCTAGACTGCAAAACAAATCTACCTACGGGTTAGGGCTGCTCGATTATAAAAAAAATAATAATAATCACAATTATTTTAGCAATAATTGAAATCACGATTATTAAAAACGATTATTTGTTAACCTTAAAGTTGTTTATTTTTTTTCTTGCAAAACAATGTAAAATATACTCTTTAAACATAAATAAAGCTTTTAACCACTAAAACAAAGTATTTTCACTTTTGTACGAAACAAAAAAATCTTTGAAATCAAATAAGTGTACTGTAAATTCAAGTATGTTTCCTTTTGTAAACAAATAGTGCACTGGAATTAAACTGCTATAGACTTGCCATAGAACTGTAGCAATAAAAAAAAAAACTCACGTAAAGTGCAAATTATAAATTCAAGTATGTTCAATGTAGTATGAAACAGTAAATTCAGTGGCGTGCTGTGAGGTTTCAGTTCAGGCCTTCTGTATACATCAGCCATCTACAGGGTGTCCCATAAGTCTCCATACATAGGACACATAATACATATTGTTCTAACATGTATTTCTTTATATTTCTTCTTTATAATTCTTCAGCAGTGGAGGACACGCATTGAAATGTGTTCCCGACAAAATGGAAGTCATATAGAGCATATTATATAAATAAAAATGGTTTATGTCAAGAAACGTTTATTTTTCCTATGTATGCAGACTTATGGGACACCCTGTAGAATACGCACGTTAGGGTTATACGGGTTAGGGTTAGGTTAATACGGGAGTTGCAGCGTAAAGAGATTTGGAGACTGAAGATTGCATTGCGGACAAAGTTGTTTTTATGCGTTTTAGTTTTTCATAAGATAAAGAATATGATAAAGGTGGCGGTGGTTCAACTTTAGATGGTTTAAAGGTTTGTTGTGTTAGCGGTCGGTGCGGACACAACTACAAAACACTTTTTGCACGTAATGTGTTTTTGCTCTTCGTCTTCTTCATCAAACCCAAAGTGATTCCATACAATTGAATTTGACTTGCCTTTTTTGTTTACCAAGCACTTCTGCTGTGATCCTCTTGCCATTTTTCCAGAGCGCTAGGTACAACTTTCCTCTTGGGGTGGACCTGCCGGCTAGCAGGCAGCTGTAGCTTAGAGGGGGGCGGGGCAGAGCAGCTCATGGTAGCTTGCGTGCGCGTGAATTAAAAGAACTCAAAATTAATAATCGTTTTTTCTCAATTACATAATTTTTGTAATCGTTGCGTGTAATAATCGAAATCGTAATTGAATTTCGATTAATTGCACAGCCCTACTACGGGTATAAAAAAAGTAACCTTGACTTTTTAAGCAGTATAGTATCCCACCTTTAAGAGGACGGCTCAAGTTCTCTAAAGCACAAGAAATGGCTTTAATGCACAGGTGTCAAACATGCGGCCCGGGGGCCAAATCCGGCCCGCCGAAGGGTCCAATCCGGCCCGTGGGATGAATTTGTGACATGCAAAAATTACACTAAAGATATTAACAATCAGTGGTGTCAAAATCATTTTAATCCAGGTTCCACATACAGACACATACAGTCCAATTAGATTTCAAGTGGGTCAGGACCAGTAAAATATTATCATTATAACCTATAATTTATGACAACCCCAAATTTTCTATTTGTTTTTTAGGTGTAAAAAAGTAAAATTACATGAAAATGTTTACATTACCTAACTATACTTTTACAGAAAAAGTGAATAACCTGAACAAAAATGAACGGAAATGTCTTAAGAAAAGTAAATGCAATTTTACCAATATTCTGCCTGTTACTAAATGTTTTGTGCGATTGTAACGCACATGTGTAAATGATAAACTGATAAACCGAGGCAGAATATTATTAAAATTCCACTTGTTTTTCTTAAGACAATTCAAGTTGTTCATGTTATTCAGATTTTTAAGGAAACTTTGTAGGTGTAAACCAGATCATAATATAATTTTATTTTTTTCACTGTTACTGTTTTACTGGTCCGGCCCACTGGAGATCAAATTGGGGTGAATGCAGCCCCTGAACTAAAATGAGTTTGACACCCCTGCTTTAATGCTTCCTTACACTGTACCATCCTTTGCAAAAAGAGACAATGCTATGATCAACATGACAGGATGAACACAGTGCGTCTTATTCTACAACTTGCACGCTGATAACAGTAGGTGAATGTGGACATGACTCTACTGTTGGGAAGTTAATGTTGTAGCTGAATCTGTGCTTAGCTAGCATTAGTTCTGCCTTATTAAACACACAGACGCCTTAATCAAACTGTAAACACTGAACTGGAAACTGAATCTTCAGCAGGAAGACAAATGCAACTGAAACAGGCTGAGAATAAATATACGCGTGGGTTAAAATGTCATAAATGTAGGCAGATGATGTGTTTAATTCAATATGTTACCTTTCCGTACCTATTATCTCATACGTAGGTTAGCTTTAGCCTGTTTTATACAATTATATAAATTCAGGATTGATAAACATCAGTGAACAGGAGGCCGAGGTTGAGTGAATAGATGCATATATTCCTTTATTTATTCCTACTGCAACCATGGAAATGCATCCTCGTCTTTCACTGGGTTTTCGTTGTTTATATTCTGCATTAAACAACACAGCAACGCACAGGCTGAGGTATATAAGATGTGCTTTTTTTTCATCCGTCTTCAGGATATTGCCGTCTCACCGCAGCAGAATCACATTACATCCATATGGTTCGAGTGCAGTCGGATTCTCACATCACTTTTAGCACAGAGAAACAAAAAGATGAGGGAATTTCCAGGACAATTTAATCACAAACAAGATCCCGGTGGTAGTGTTCGTACTTTCTACTGTGTCCTATGTTGATGATAATGACGAAGAAACACACATTTACCCCAAAACTGAATCTGGATATTGATCGGTAAGTATGACACTTGAGCCTAAAAACAGGAAATACTGGGATCAGAAGCACCAATATTTCAGTATCAGTCTCCAAACCTTTAGTTGTTTCAAGATTAACCTTATTTTTCCTGGACAACCCATGGAAGAAATTACCCAAAACAGAAGCAGATACACATCCACTGACGTAAACAAACTGGACAGCAACACAGCCAAGACAAATGCAGCATTTAACTAATCTCATTTGTGCACATTTCTGGCCCAAACAACTGATAAACTGAGTAAAGCAAATAAATTCAAGTTACTCCCTCTTGCCTCTGTGGTCAAACTTACTTTGACTTTGCAGGAAAAAAAACAGACTCTAAAAAAGGAGATGCAGAAGGACAAGCTTAATGCTCCAAGATACAAAGTAGCTTTCAAGGGTCTATATATGGTTGTTTTTTACCGCCAAGGAGGTTATGTTGTTGCCAAGGTTTGTTTGTTTGTTTGTTTGTTTGTTAGTTAGCAAGATAACTCAAAAAGTTATGGATAGATTTTCATGAAATTTTCAGGAAACGTTGATACTGGCACAAGGAACAAATGATTAAATTTTGGTGGTGATGGGGGGGGGGGGGGGGGGCAGATCTGCCTTGGCGGAGGTCTGCGCTCTCCGAGTGCTTTTCTAGTTACTTTTAAATTTCAAGAAATTACATAAAATTTGTAAAATGTATTATATCAAAGAGCTGTGAAGTTCTGTCAAAGATGCCAATGTATTGGATTGCAGAGATATGAACTGGAGTTATTTATCCAGTGAAGGGCTGGGGGATTTATGTGTCCACTAGAGGGAGTAGTGAGTCATTCTCAGACAGAGCTGAGCATGAAACCTCGTAAAAAACAACTATCAAGTCAAGGAAAAGACACGATAAAAATAGAAGTTATTGTTTTCTTCACTGGATACTAGGGGTGGGTACTGGGAAAAATCTGGCGATACGATACAAATCACAATACTAGGATCATGATACGATATATCATGATACTGTTAAAAAGGCAATTTTTTGTTTGTTCATGTTCTATTGGTTCATAACTAACATCATAACATTATTTTTGTGCAATCCCAACAAAGGAACTAACATCTGCCTCTCTCAGACAGTAAAAAGTGCTTTAAGGATGCTCCAAATAACCATTATTTAATTTAAAAAAATGTTAAATATTAATAAAGAAAATATCAACAATAAAGAAAACCAAAAAACAAAAATGAACCTCTGCCATATCTGCATTTGAAAAAATGCCTAAAAATATTGATACAGTACTTTTTAATATCGATACAGTATTGTGAAATGAAATACCGCAATACTGCAGAACCAGTATTTTCTAACAGCCCTACTGGACACAGCTCTAAATGAAAAGAATTGAGTTTGATGCTGAAATGGCAGCGTTTCTTCTACACAGGTGAGTTTGATTATGAGGCTTATGAAGGTATAAAGTTATTATGTGATTTTATTATCTTTACTAACCTTATTTCTGACCTTGTCTGGATGATTCTAAACAGATCCTTAGTGCAGCTATTGACTACACAAACCATACAGAAAACAGAGGTTACTGTGGCTGTTTTCAGTCTATAAACAGAGCTAAGTTAACAGAGCTGTAATGTAAATTATCAGCTGATGCAGCACGAGAAGATTATAAGACTGTGTTTTTTGAGCAACTGTTAAAATAAGCATTTATGAGTTTTAGTTTGAAGACGGAAACTTGATGATACCATAATACAGATGTGTGTAAACAATGAGCTTTATACTTGATATGTAGTGTTGATTCATTGGTGGTTTTGGTCGTCCTCACTTTGTTCTGGTACCAGACTGCCTCCTGCTGGTGAGATTCTGGAGTACCAATGCTACATATAATCCTTTTAACAAAATATAAATGTGGCAATATACTTAATATATGCAATGCAAGGTCAGGTGAGAGGTGAAATTATTTTTTTTTTGCTGCTTTTCTGATGATATTTCACTCGTGAAAGGTTTAATGTGTAGGTAATAAAGACAATTTTAGAAATGAATAATACATCACTTTTCTTTTTCTAGGAACTAGGCAAAAATCTTATTATCATTTATGTGTGTAATTTGGTATGTTTAAATGTATCGGCTAAAATTTACTTAGGGGGTCAAATGAGAAGCCATTTTTGTCAAAAAAAAAAGTTGTCATAAATGCATAGAACTGTGTGTAAATAACGCTAATCCATTTGATATTCTTTGACAGTGGAAGCTCTATTTTCATAAATATTGGATTTGAAATAGCACGTGTATGTGAAAACTTTTGCTGGTGGACGGACGTGACATTACCCATGATGCTCTGGTCAGTCCCAGTACTTTATTAGGAATAAACTTATAGACTTACTATTGATATTTCTCCTCTTCTTCATAAATGTTGGTATTGTGGATCTAAAACAATCCCAGCTGACACAAAAACACTAAATGTGTCAGTGGACGGATGTGACATGGTTGTTGTGGATCCCATCATACTGATGCTCTGCAGCCATGTCAGCGTTTACACTAATGATCCCTGTGCAAAAACTAGGAGCACTATTATTTATTGGATAGTTTAGCATCAGACTAAAGAGGAAAGAACAATATAGAATTGTTATTTCTTTATAAAAAATGCTTATTGTAAAACTGTTGATTTCAAAAGTGAGCTGTGCCATTCTTCATGTATGTATTGGTGGAACATAAGCAGGATGGATCAGCACCATACTCCAGACTGAACCTGTACAAATAAAACATGTGATATGGAGGAGAGAATCTGGGAAGAAAAACTGGGGAATCCAAAAGAAGAGAAGATTTGTTTTTCAGCTCAATTCAGTTCAAATAGAACTTGGCCATTTGTGACATGAAAATATAGCATTAATTGTGATGAAATTGGACATTTTTGAGCTGAAAACATAGTTCATATGACCATCAACATGTTGAACAGAACTGAAATCCTGTCCATTTGCAGAACTGGCATTTACCAACACAAAGTTCCTTTGGGGATTCACTGAGATTGAGTTCTTATGCACAAAGACAGAAATAAGACCTGTAAGCAAATTTTAGCTGATATGTTTTATGTTTTGTTCATTTTTTCACAAATAAGTAAGTTAATGGAACATAATGTCAACAAATGTTTAACCCGAAATCAAAATAAGACCATGAAAGTTCTTAGTCTTGGTTCTCAGTAGATGCTTTACTCTTTGGCAATGCTCATTCATTATTTATAGAATAAAATATGAAATATATACAGTTGTAGATGTGTGTGTACATGCACCCAACTGAACCAGTGTTGGAAAATAGCCAGTGTATTATCACAACTGTATAAAAAAGTGTCAAGGGAAAGACACGAGTACAATAGTACAGAATGTCATAACCTTTATCTGTTGTGAAAGTCCCAGCTAAAAGCAGCCAAACCCCCCTGTCCTTTTTTTGGACATTTATAAATGTCACTCAGGAAAATGAGATAAGATAAGGCTGAACGAAGGAAAGTAACAAAAACATATAAATAACTAGACTCTATCCAACAACATTTAGCTGTATTTAAACTGTAGATCTGTCTATATCCCGGCTGGTGAGTGTTTTAGAATATAGCGTCAAATCTGCAGTATTTTAATCAAAGAATCCATTTACTGTCAACTCGCCGCCGGCTGCTGCTCCGGCTCTTCTCAACAATACATTTTGTCGCAGCTGCTGCCTGAATTTAACAGTGTGAAACTACTGGCTGTCATTTCTGTTCTGCTGCTTACGCATCCACCTACACTACAACAGACGACGCTGTGAGATGGAGATTCCAGGGCGGGATGGTTCTGGTTTTTATAAAGATGCGGCTCCATCAGTCAGTTTGGCAGAAGAACATTTCACCACCGTCTGGGTTTCGTCAGGGGACGGACCCCGATGTCAGCTGTCAAGAGCACAGCTTCGGTTTACGTCTACTGCTTCTGCTTCACATTCGGATGGATTTTAAGAGTTTCTTGTTGACTATTGAGGCTTTATACAACCTGGATACAAATTATATATAAGGATGTACTAGCCCAGTGTCAGCCCGGGTGCCTCCTTAGATCATGTCACTGTTTTTGTTGTCATTTCTAGAGTCTGCATGACGGTCTCGAACTCTGAACAATGTACCTGTTGATATCAGGCCACAGGAGATGTCCTGATGGAGTCATATTGTGTGATACAGTTTGGAGTCACAGTCGTCTCAGAAACATGAGGCTGTTATGTCCACCCACACGTCTCACAGATTCAAGACTGTGATTTGTCATTACTGCTGTCAAATCACCAGGTTTTTTTTTTTTAATAAGATCATAAACAAGATGAGAAAAATGATGATTTTAGCACAATTCAGTGGCATGAAATCTACCTAAAACATTATATTTACCCCTCAAAGACCCAAACAGACCAAAAACATCTACTGATCTAAAATTTTTAATACCTTCTGATCCACTAATCCTATCAATTAATGTAAATAACTGGTGTAAAATGCAGTTTGTTGTCTTTTCATGGTCATCAGATATGACCCATTTGGACGTTCAGAGGCTTCGTAGTTACCATGGAAACACCGTCATCTTCTACAAGATTGATTCACCGGTAAAACCCATGGAGTTTAATAAATGACAGTGGATGGAGACACTTGTTTTTATGTTAAGTTAATGATAGATTTAGCTTCATCAGTTTTCTGTGTTTTCATATAATAACATCTGAATTTACTCTGAGCTTTTATGAACATGTATATGATCAATAAATTAAATATAGGAAAATACATGATTTACACTGCATAATACAAAATACAGAGGATGATATTATAATTAATGATATTTCACTTGTGAAAGGTTTAATGTAGAGGCAAAAACAAAAAAAAAAACAAATTTAGACATTAATAATAAATCACTTTTCTTTTTCTATCACTTTTCTCTGTTCCAACATAAGATCCTTTCAAATGACTTTGAGCTTTAATGAACATCTGCATGATCAGTAAATTAAACACAAGAAAATACCTGATTTTTACTGAAAATGGAAAATGCAGGAAACAATGTCTTAATAAATGGTGATAAATCATTTATGAAAGGGTAACCGTAGAGAAAAGTTAATTTAGAATGACATGACAAAAATAGTTCTAGGTCTTCAAGGATGTGCTTCGAGATTTTAGTCTAATGAAATCCCATTGATCCGTCAATGTAAAAGGATGATGAGGAAATGTGTTACTGCAAATGTATTTTTATCTCTTATATATGTTTGTGTAACTAAATATATGCAAGGTTACAGAGCACAGTAATTTCCTGTCTTTAATTAACATGGAGAAGACGGGACTTAATTACAGTATTTTACACTTAGAGATGTTTTAGCTCAGGCCAAATGAATGCTTTTGTTATTTCTTTAAAAAAACATTTCATTTTAGAAGTGTTAAAGTGTCTGAAATTTAGTATAAGTTTATAATTACAGCAAAAATCTTGATTAATTGCTGTTTTTTTATTTGTTGTATTTGTGAAGAACTTTGTACCTTGATTTAGAATGTGTAGGCTTTATGCTGGATAAACTGGTCTTTTACTTCAGAACATGCATCTATATTTTATTCTCAATCACAAAAAAAAAAAACTCAAACTCCAGTATATAAGATTTGTCTATGCTGAAGTTTGTGTCGTGTAGAAATATATAATTTTGCAAAAATGTCTCTGACATAACCTTTTTTAAAATCATTATAACATAAAAATGTAATATGGCTAAAATTTACTTATGGGGTCAAATGAGTGTCCATTTCTGGCAAAAAAAAAAGTTGTCATAAAGTCACAGAAGTGTGTGTAAATAATGCTAATCCATTTGTGCACAGACTACTGATATTCTTTGACAGTGGAAGCTCTATTTTCATAAATATTGGATTTGGAATAGCACGTGTATGTGAAAACTTTTGCTGGTGGACGGACGTGACATTACCCATGATGCTCTGGTCAGTACCAGTACTTTATTAGGAATAAACTTATAGACTTACTATTGATATTTCTCCTCTTCTTCATAAATGTTGGTATTGTGGATCTAAAACAATCCCAGCTGACACAAAAACACTAAATGTGTCAGTGGACGGATGTGACATGGTTGTTGTGGATCCCATCATACTGATGCTCTGCAGCCATGTCAGCGTTTACACTAATGATCCCTGTGCAAAAACTAGGAGCACTATTATTTATTGGATAGTTTAGCATCAGACTAAAGAGGAAAGAACAATACAGAATTGTTATTTCTTCATAACAATGCTTATTATTAGAAAACTGTTGATGTAAACAGTGCTGTGTGCCATTCTTCATGTATGTGTCGAGGCCCAAAACGGAATCTGGCCTGATTCAGAATCAGGCCGGCCCAGATTGGAATTCTATTCTGGGCTGGCCTAGAATGGAATCCTGCTGCTATAATGTTATTTTTATACCATGTTTAATGCAAATGATCCCTAATTCCATAATTTGTCAAATATACATATATTTGAGTATATTTAAGAGAATACAAAAACCTTTGATGAAGCCATCAAAGACTGTAGGTGTGAATATTCAACCTTGTCTATAAGACAAGGGTCAATCTCCTTAGAAAAGGTGTTAAAAGGATAGAGGTGTTCAAGTGCCACGTGGACAACCAGGGATGCCAGAACAAGTTCTAAGACTTCAGTGCAAGTTTGATTGCATATTCAACAATGTGACATTTTTGGTCTATTAGTGCCGATTTACATTTTCAGTCTTACATACCTTGAGTAACTATTGTCAATTTCAGTCGATTTCACCGTACCATATATTGGTGGGAGTACCACTAGGTTCTATTTGTAAATAAAGTGTATTATAGTTTACAATTAAAATGTTGTTTGTTTCATTTTTTTTTCACATATTTGCAAATTCCATGTATTGATTTTTGTAATAATTTAGATCATTTGCATTAAACATGGTATAAAAATAACATTATAGCAGCAGGATTCCATTCTAGGCCAGCCCAGAATAGAATACCAATCTGGGCCGGCCTGATTCTGAATTGGGCCGGCCCAGAATGGAGCCAGGTTGAGTTAGGATTCCATTCTGGGCCGGCCCAGAATGGAATCCTATAGAGATTCCATTCTAGCCCGGCCTAGAATAGAATTCCATTCTGGGCCAGCCCACTTCAGAATCGGGCCAGATTCCGTTTTGGGCCTCGACATATGTATTGGTGTAACAGAAGCAGGATGGATCAGCACCATACTCCAGATTGAACCTGTACAAATAAAACATGTGATATGTAGGAGAGAATCTGGGAAGAAAAACTGGGGAATCTAAAAGAATAGAATTTTTTTTTTTTTTTTCCAGGTAAATTCAGTTCAAATAGAACTTGGCCATTTGTGACATGAAAATATAGCATTAATTGTGATGAAATTGGACATTTTTGAGCTGAAAACATAGTTCATATGAGCATCAACATGTTGAACAGAACTGAAATCCTGTCCATTTGCAGAACTGTCATTTACCAACACAAAGTTCCTTTGGATTCACTGAGATTGAGTTCTTATGCACAAAGACAGAAAGAAGACCTCTAAGCACATTTTAATATGATGCAGGCCATCAAGCTACTGAACCACCAACTGACTGACCACAACTCATATCTGAACATATGCTTGCATATTTGCACAACATTAATAACATTTGCACTCAATGTCTTACCACTGTGACAGTATTTTGTATCCTGCACAATCAATCTGTACTTTTTGCACCTTGATACACTTACTCTTTGCACAGAGTACTCGCTTCGTTTTATTTTTCCCTGTTTAGTGTACAGTTTATTTCCTTTATTTATTTATTTTTAGTTTAGTTTTAATTGTTTTAATTGTACAGTTTTTTTTTTTCATTTATTTTGTTTTGGTTTAGTTTAAATTGTTTTAATTGTACAGTTTTTTTCCTTTATTTTGTTTTAGTTTAGTTTAAACTGTTTTAATTGTACAGTTTTTTTTTTTTATTTATTTTGTTTTAGTTTAGTTTAAATTGTTTGAATTGTACAGTTTTTTCATTTATTGCTTTTCGTTTACTTTAATTGTTTACATTAGTCATGTGAAGGGAACTCACAGAGTAAGAATTTCATTGCTCAGTACTGCTGTGTATTTGATAATAAACTTCTTCAACCTTGAATCTGTAATCGCAATCATAAGTCCTGTTTTTCATGTCAACATTGATTCAAGTTTTAAATGTATTTACTTCATTTCTACATTAATTTCCACTTCCTGGTTACGGAGCACTAAAAAAAATGAGTGAATATGTGACTCCTACAACTACTGGACAACAGGACGTGCACCTGTACTCTCATTGGACAACTAAAGACACAACTTATAGTGCAAATTTTTCATTGGGCATGTAAAGGGAACTACTGTGCTGTTCTCCTGCCTAAGATTGTTATGATGGTTGATATTTGTATTATTATGCATGTTTTGCTTGTTCGCATATATGTTAATTTCACTGCATGTTCAGAATAAATCCCTAAATCAAATCAAATCAAATTTTTGATGTTATCACTGTAGATGAGCAGAAGGGAGGCACTGGAGAACTGAAGAACAGGTCTGAGTGTTTTACATAGAAAGAAATGAAGTTCAACAAGCACAAGGCAGACAGAAAAAAATACATACTAAACCTTTAAATAAGTTAAGTAACTGGCTGGAGTTCGAAGCGTATGGCATTAAATATATGATGTTTTTTTATTTGTTTACAAGCAGCAGAGACAATAAATATCCAACCTAATCATAGACTAAAGTGTAATATAATTTTAATTGAAAACTATAAGACTGGTGAACCAAAGCCCAACCTGTAGAGAGAATTAAATGTAGAATTAATCTTGTATACAACCTTACATTTTCTCAATCACACAGCAATCTGGAGAAAACACACAAACGCAAACATGCTAATAAGAACTTTAAAAATCCTACAGCAGAAATAAATCACCACCTCTTCTTATTTTTAACAAGCTTGAACAGATGGCAATTTGGTTATCGGGAGTTAAGTTTAGAGGCTGTGGCGAGTCCCTCAACAAAGACCACACATTGTCAAATCTTCAGCTAAATGTGTTAGACTCTTAAATGTGTTAACTTTAATCTGCCTGCATTTAGAAAAGGAGAACTAGCACATTTTAGAAACTGTGAGACATGATGAGACGATTTATTTAAAAAAAATAAAAATAAAAAATCAGGAGGAAAATGTTGAATTTCCAGCACTTGAAAGGGTTTATATGTCATATTTTACTGTCAAATGTTGAAAAATTACCTAAAATTACCATCAGAACTCTGACATTCTGCCAAAGATACCAATGTATTGGATTGTACAGATATGAACTGACTTTATTTTGAGTGACGGGCCAGGAGATTTATGTGACCACTAGAGGGAGTAGTGAGTCACGCTGTTGGTCTCTCATGGTGAGGAAAACTAACACCACCGGGCCTTTGACCAAAGCATCAGAAACTGAGCATATGGGATGAGAACTGTGAAGAAACAACTTTTACAGTCAAAGAAAAGAAATGATTAAAAAATAAATAAATAAATAAATAATATAGAAGCACTGCCATTGTTTCCACTTCTGGACACGTCTCTAAATGAAAATGATGGAGTTTGATGCTGAAATGTCAGTGTTTCTTCTACACCGGTGAGTTTGATTCCGAGGCTTATGAAGGTATAAAGTTATTATGGGATATTATTATATTTTCTAAACTGCCAGTTGATCCACGGTTCAAACTAAAGTGTGATGGTTCTGACCTTGTTTGTTCGATTCCAAACAGATCTTTAGTGCATCTATTGACAACACAAACTGCTTTACTGTGACTGTTCTCTGTCTAAAAACAGAGCTAAGCTAACAGAGCTATAAGGTAACACTCAAAATAACATTAGGTCAAATAATTGTCACATGCTACATCGACTGATAGTTTACATTATAGCTCTGTTAGCCTAGCTCTGTTTTTTGACCCAGTCCTAAATGAACTCCTTTCACTTGTAAAGACCCAGTACTACTTTGGTGGCAGTTCCTAAATATTATTTTCTCTCTATTTAACCTTTCTTAAATGATTATTCTCTATTTATTATAATATTATCCTCCATATTTATTGTTTTTTCAGTGTGAATTAGTTATTTCCCTATATTTAATCAGCTGATCATGTTAATGTTCATTAAAGCTCAGGTAAACTCAAAGGGTTTGTGGTAGCGCTCTAGTAGGAGCAGCGGCCCGATGTCCCTAATCATCGAACTCAATTTCGTTTGATGTACTTTGTACTATCAAATGACAATAAAGGCAATTCTGATTCTGAAGGTTATTAAATCAGAAATGGAGAAAATTGAGGAAAAAGTGACATTTTCAACAAATACATCAATGATTGAGCATAAAACAGGTGCGTCCATCTACTGTCATTGATCCAACTCCATGGGTTTTAATGGTGAATCAATGTTGTAGAAGATGACAATGTTCGCTACGAAGCCTCTGAACGTCCAAATGCATCATTTCTGATGACCATGAAAAAAAGACAAACCACATTTTACACCAATTATTTACATGTATTAATAGGATTAGTGAATCAGTAGGTATTAAACATTTTAGATCAGTAGATGGTTTTGGTTGCCAGTGGCTGTTTGGGTCTTTAGGGGTTAAGGCGTTCTTGTCCAACAGTGCATTGGGGACATTATATTCCACAAACTGTATACGCTTTTATATGTGTGATTTACTTATATAATATATAATGTTTTCTCTTCAACTGTGACTGATCCTAATTCAACATTATTTTTTAAAAAGCACACCCTAAAAATTGTATGTTAGATGTAAATAAAATAATAAAATATGTGTTGAGGTTGCATCTGAATGTATTCTTTTCAGTGTGACATTTTTCAGTTAAGTGCAACAGGTTGCAGAGTATTGCAGAGTTGCACCAAACAGGCAATATTGTGTGACAATTTGTCAGTGACAGCGCACACCATAAACAGAATCTGAGCCCATCTGCATGAAATGGATGAAGCCTTATACAAAGTGACACTGCAGCTCACCAGCCGTCCTGCTGTTTCCCTCTGCGGGTCGATGCAGAGACGAGACCAGAAACTCCTGCGTGTGAATTTAAATGCTTTTAAACAGAACTGAAAGTAGCTCGCCACAAAGTCAAAGCTTAAGACAAGAGACGGGTTTGTGTTTTTGTGCAAGTGTGTATATGTGTGTGTGGCCAGTGAACTAATTCATTAATCTGGTTGACAGTTCGCTGTGAACTCGGCAGTACTGTCGGTGGTGAGGAATTACAATGAGACAAACTAGGCGTTGTTCGGCAGAGCAGTGATGCTCCCCTGACATCCCCGGCACCGTTAAACGCTTATAAAATGGCAAGATTGTGTTTTGGAGGAAGCAAGGAGAGACAAATATAAACAAGAGACGAGACGAAAAAACCTTAAAAATACAACACTGAAGCCCTAATTATAAAAAATATGAAATAAGAAAAAAGATATAGGAAGCATATGTTGTCCAAAAAATGTTTACTCTCTGCTTCCTGAAACAGAGCCTTATTTATTCAATGTTAATATCATTAAATGAGTATTTATGAAGCTAATCCCATTAGCAATTTAGCATCTTAAGATGATTATTTTAGGTTCATTATCTGTGTAAATGACCTTCAATACAGTTAAATATTTGCACAATTTCTTAATTTTAATGTTCACCCATTTGTTAAGTGTTTTATAAGACACAAGTCATTAATTGCCCTATTATTTTGAATTGTGGCGTAAATCAGTGGGGTGTAAGGTGACAATCAAAAGAGAGAATAACATGTGTTGAAGTGTGTGTGTGTGTGTGTGTGTGTGTGTGTGTGTGTGTGTGTGTGTGTGTTTTCAGAGGTGTTCACTGATTGTTAATAATTCAGTCTTAGTGTCAGGTTGATAAGAACACAGGGTTTGACTGTACTTCACTTCATGTTGCATTTAAGCAAAAATTGCACTGCAGGGTTTTTTGAGTTGTTACTGAAATTAAACTGTTAGAGTACATGGGTTAAACAGGCCACAATATTAAGGATAATGTGACTTTGTGTTACCTTACAGTGAATGATATGTCTCTATAGAGCTGCCTGCTCATATATGAAGGTGGTGATTACAGTATTTGGCATTAATTCAGTTTAGCTGGTGTAAGTAATTATTCATTGAAAGATGCTTTGTAATGATTACATGTGCAAATGGTCAGCACGTTGTTTAACATGAACCATGACAAGGTGGAATTAGAATAGAGTTGGGTCTTTCCATGAAACCGGGTTTATTTTGGTATGTGGCACTTTGCCAGCTTTTTAGACCCAATAATAAAAGAGAAATGTACACATATTTTCCCCTAGGATGTACCTAATGATGACCTCTGATAAATCCAAAAAATATATACTCATTATACTAAAACAGGGCCAAAATTGGGACAGGAAAAGCTACCTAGGTATCAGTGCATTTGATCTTGAAAACATGGCTGGAAATGGTCTTATATACCACTATAAATAAAGACACTGTGTTAAATGTGTCGATCCTAGTGGTTTTTCTAATCTGGACATGCAGCTTTTTTATGAATTGGCAGTCTCATTCCAGGTTTTGTGTGTAACTCATCGTGTCCACTTGCATTACATGCGGAGCCTGCCCTTTTAAACACAAATAAATCAGAAGGGATTTTGCAACAGCGGTCATTTTTGTGAAACACTCTGCCTTGCATATTTACTTCAATTCCCAAAATGTAGCTACCTGTGAGAGACTAAAAACAATATTCGAAACAACAGTAGCGCATGATTTTTGTGTCCTTTTTACCACGTTACATGTGGACCTATAGTGTAGCATGCGCACGTCAAAATATAAATGTGTCATATCTGAAAAACAGTTTCTCTTTTATGTCAGTAAATATTTATTTTTAAACTACACCCAAAGTGCTTCCAAAGTTGCTTCACAACATTAGTCTACATCTTGTTTGAATTTTGAGCCCCTCTGTCCTGCTTTTACAGACCAGTTTCATAGACGCACCCAATTTAGTCCCATCAAGGCAGGGAATCTGTCTTGTCAAACAGGAAAACATACATGTCCGCAAACAGATCCATAAGAAAAAGCGTCACATTACAGTCATAGACTACAAAACATTCAGAGTAGATATTCTCATTCCCAACAGTTAACATCCTGACATTTTGTCACAGAGCATATGTTGGACGTCTGTCCAGGCCTACAAAGCATCAGTCATCTATGCTTTCTATGAGCCATGAAAACTTGTTACTGGAGGAATAATTTACAAAAGCACAATTACTATAACATCCAAAACAAACCAATGACAGCAGAATGACTTCTGGGAAGGAATTATTGACTGATTTTTTTAGAGCAGCAGTCCATTGTAACCAGGTTTTTTGGAGCCAGTATCTAATAACTATCAGTGATGTGCATTACACATGTATTGTGTATTGTGTATTACACTTTTAAGATACTACATTGGCTTCAGTTCCAAACTAAAGTCGTTGCCTCTTGAACACAACAGCTATCTTTAAATTTGAGTAAGCAATAGTTAGTGCCTCTGTACTCATGTCAAATTAATTTTATTTATCTTTGTTGACCACATTCATTTAATTGGGGATATTATCTTTGTAGATTATTAACTTTGTCAGTGATATTCTGCAGCATCGTTATTCCATGGGAGTAACTTAAACTCAGCATCAACAGGGTGTGTGTTGTGTGTAACTGAAACCACTTGACATAAAAAGGTGTCAGTGTTAACGGCTTTTTAATCTGCCCTAAAGTGACCGTATAACTGATAAAAGCTTGTGAAGGCCTTAAAACCCATTAAAAGGGCTGTGCTTTCAGGGAATGATTTACTCACCTCCTCTACAAATAAACCTAAGCTCTGTCATTTTTATTACAAAATGCTGTATGTTTGCAGGACAGACCATAGACTGTACATAAGAAATGAACAGAGGATCTGTGACAGGAGTTAGAGATTTGGTGGTCAGGACGTTGGCCTTACAGAGCCATAACTGACCACATTTGGACATACTTGAAAGGCTTTTGCTGGGGGCCATGGCTGAACTAATGCTAAAAACTAAGATACTGACAAACTAAAAAAAAAAAAATCAAGCAGTTGTGTAACAAGTCGTGTCGGTTTAAGTCTAACGTTACAACCTATTATTAAATTTTCAAATGAAATGCATAAAAGCACATGGCCTCTGCGATGCTGTGACACATTAGAATGCCTTCTTCTGCAAAAACCAACCTACATTCACTAACAAATGAAACATATGGAAGACTTCCCTGAATAATAACAGCTGAAGAATTTGTTTATGGTCATTTCAGTAGATTCAAGAACAAAACCAGTCCAGTTGAACTTCAAAAAACTAAGGATTACAAATCCCTGTTTTTAGAAATAAGAAGAATAAGAAGAAACGCCTGAAACTTTGGAAGCTGATAATAAAGGCCCAATCCTAATTCACCCCTTGGCCCCTCCCCCTTCATTTTGTGCATTCATGTGAAGGGGTAGGGGTGTCCTGATTCTCAATGAGTCAGAGGGGGAGGGTTGTTTGACCCTCAAAACTGAGCTTTTTCAGGACCACACGACAAACCGAGGGGTATGAGAAATCTCCCATAATTCTGTTTGAATCATTGGCAAGATGGAGGTAAACACAACAAAAAGTGCAGCAGAGATGAAAGAAACACACAAATGTATTTTTTTCTTAAACAACTTAATAACTTCATCGACCGTTTAGTGCCGTTTCAATGTGTTATAGACTACATTTTTGCGGTTGACAGCCTCAAAAAGATGACCAAAGCCTATGGAACAGACACAGTTACAGCTGCTGACACTGGTAAATTCTTTTGGAAACAAAGTTGTTGCATCTGTTCACAGCAGCATCGATGACTGTTGATGACGCAACAGGTCTGGAAGGGTTGTTTCACTTCATAGTGGAATGTTTCAACCCCTACCCCTTGCTACTCCATTTCAAGGGGTAGGGGTAAGGGTAAGGGGTGAATTGGGATTGGGCCAAAATGTTATCTCTGCGTCAGTATAACATTAGTGCGGGGGTAGGTCCTTTAAAATACAGCCGAATGTAGGTGCAAATATGAGGCAATTAACGGGCACAATCTATTAGGGATGCACCGATACCACTTTTCTCCAGACCGAGTATGAGTACTTACATTTGAGTACTTGCTGATACCGAGTACCGATACTAGTCCTTAATAATCCCATTCCAGTTGTTAGTTCCTTTTGTAAATGTGCTTTACTGTCGTTGTCATTAGTCTGACTGGAACAAAGTGCTGCTACTGACATTTAATGTGTTGGAATGAGCGTTTGTCAATTAATCCACCAGGGGGCGCCGCTCTTAATTAACCATACTGGACAAATACCACGAAGAAGAGGAAAGTTTTTTGAGAAGAAGAGGAAGAAAGTCAGTAATAACAAACATGGAGACAACAGAGGTAACACTAATGTGATACTAATGTTGTAGCATTTTCAGTGGTAAGGTTTAGAAGTTTAGCTTGAGCAGGAAGAGAAAAGAGAAATGAGTGAGAAGTTTCGTTTTCACTTTTGCTGGCGGCGTCCGCACCGCTCTGTACACCCACTGGTATTCTCATTCTGTGTACGCATTCACGAGCACCTGGTAAACAGATGGAATGTACGCAGAGGACGGACAGAACGCTGCATCTGTATCTGTCTGTGTCTTTAACGTTACTTGCAGTCAGCGTTACTTTTATCACTGTCATTTATTTTCAAAAATCTCCACACTCTTCACACTCCACATACATTATTCCACCGCTGCGTACCTGCTGCACTGAACTGTGAATGTCAAACGGCTGTAACTGGTATCGGTGCATTTGTATCGGATGTCTTTTATGAGTACGAGTACACACACTGAGTATCGGAGCCGATGCCGATACTCGTATCGGTATCGGTGCATCCCTACAATCTATTCTTTGTAAATTTTGCTTAAGCTCCTTTTAGAGAGTTTTAGGCCGCCCCTAGTGGTTGGCAGTAGTATTACACTTTGACATATTTCTGCATTGGCTTCACTTTGTAGTCAAGGTTCTTGCCTATTTAGAATGACTTGCCTTCCATGGTATTGAGAAAAAATAAATTTTATGATTATAATTTAACAATTTGAGTAAATTTGCTGTAAAACTTTTTGTTTTACCTCAAAATGTCATTTACAGCGGTCCTGCAGACAACAGCTGGTCCTCCCTGTTTTATTGCTATTGAGCAAGCTGCCAGTCACAATCCTAGATTACTGTTCATCTGTCAATTTTAGCTCAAAGAGAGGAACAAACAAATACACAAAAAAAAAAAAAAATCATGCCATCTGACTGAGTACACCGCAGCAGAAAACACTTATGTAAGCGTTTGCCTTTTTTTTTTTTTTTAAACAAGGCACCGTGTGTGTTCCTGCTGCCTTCGTAGCAACACCTTCCGCCAGCTCGGTCAGATGTGACAATGCACTTTTCAGTGTTTAGTGCACAGCTGTGTTTTGTTATGATGAAGCTCCATCTGTTGAAATGCAGATGTGCCGAGCCACATGCTGGTGTCAAGAGCTGTAAGAGGTCTGGAGAGGTTGGAAAGTGAAGAGGAGAAACAAAAAGGTAAGAGTCACTGTGATCTGTTAACAGAAGCAGCCAAAGACCCCATCAATGGCAGCGCAAACACTCACAAAAAAGCAAAAATCCACGCATGTATACACAAAGACACACACACACAGATGGAATCACACCCACTCATGCTACTACATCTCCTTATTTAAATTTTGTTCAAGCCTTTGCTTCTCTGAGGGCATTACCTCAGTGGGTGGGTGGGTATTATTTCTCTTCTTCAGCACCCTTTGATTCTGTTATACTCTCAGGAGCACCTAAGGGTACACATGATTCATAAAGACACAAGCCAAAGTGGGATGAAATGGGTGAAGGGACAGCTAAAATTCTGATTTAACCAGCATTTTAATAGCCTTTTATTCCTGGTGTTTGATGCTGCGAGGCTTCGTCTGGGGCTGTACCTCTGGGTAACGCACCACCTCCTGCTTTGCTGTGTCACCGTGCCTGACAAAATGATGACTGAGGCTTATGTGTACTCGACGGTGCCACTGATCTCATTCTGCTGAGGTCATGGTGGACTACACCCTTGATTAAGAGAAGAACCACATTTCCCAAGGGGCAACTGTCTACATTCCTGGCAGCAGGATGAGGAGGGTGACTTCAACATGGCCTTGAACATCTCTTCCAATTATCGTGAACATGCCAGGCTCTGTGTGAGATGCAGATTTATTCGCTTTTAACACATTTTGAACAGGGAAACAGACTAAAGTATGATGTAAATATGTGCAGAGGTGAGTCTTAACCCAGAAAAGACCCAGCGCTATTTTTATGTCAGTTCCCAAATGAAATTTTCTCTATATCTAACCTTTCTTAAGTGATTTTTCACCACTTATTTATATATTATCCTCTGTATTTTGTATTTTATCAGTGTAAATCAGTTATTTTCCTGTATTTCATTGACTGATCATGCAGATTTTCCTAAAAGCTCAGATTAAAGTTGAGGGTTATTATATCAGAAACAGAGAAAATTGAAGACAAAGTGACTTTTTTCAGTCAAATATATCTTTAACTGAACACAAAACAAGTGTGTCCATCCACTGTCACTGATCCAAATCCATGAGTTTTATTGGTGAATCAGTGTTGTAGAAGATGATGGTGTTCCCATGGTAACTAGCCTACATGGCCTCTGAACATCCAAATGGGTCATATCTGATGACCAAAAAGACGACAAATTGCATTTTACACCAATTATTTCCATGTATTTATAGGATTAGTGGATCAACAGGTATTAACAGTTTACATCAGTAGATAGTTTTGGTCAGTGATGGATGTTTGGGTCTTTATGGGTTAAATACAGTATGAAAAAAAATTATTCTAAGAAAAAACCTAAAGATATTCATCTATCATCTTGCTAGACTTCCATTCACATTCACTGAAATACAGAAAGTTGTCTTTAAAGAGCAATCTGCCATTATTAATTATTAAAGGGACTATATGTAGAATTTTCACTTTACAATATATTTTTTTAAGTAATTAAATTAAATTATTAAATTTATTTCCAGCAACAGGCCAGAGGGATTACGTGACCACTAGAGGGAGCAGTGAGTCACACTTAAAACTGTTCCAGCTTCTAAATGCAGCTCTTCTGTAACAAATTTAACTACATAACAGAATTAATATTTGTTACACAAAAAACACTGTAGCGCACAGTGTTATTCTACATGATACTCTAAAGACATTAATCTTCCATCTTATTAGATTTCCCTTGAAATTCAGCACTGTACAGATGTTCTGTTTAACCCTTTCATGCACAAATTATGAGAACCTTAATCAAGATTTTTTTTTCTTAAGTGTTTTTATTCCTCTTTAGGCATGAAAAAAAAACAATGTGATTAAATTTTTTTTGTGAACCGATTTTACATGGAGTTACAAAATCATGCATTTAATTTTAGAAGCAAAGAAACATGTATCTACTGACACATTGTGTGAAAACTATGAGATAAAAACATTTTTTTAATGCTGCTAATTTGATGTTTTCTCACATTTCAATAATACCTGCATGGAGATAATATGCAAAAAAAAAATGTTAATTACAGTTTAATAACAATTAGCTTTTTTTTTTTTTTTTTTTTTTTTTTACAATCAAACATGTTACTGCAGATCAGGTTTATCTGGAACAGCAAATTTACAGTAATGGTATGAATTTCAGTGTATGGGAAGATACATAAGCGTCCACTGTGTTGGCTGATATGGAACTAAAACAACAAAATCCATAAATATACAAGAGAACCCCTTTGAACAGCTGTCCACTGTAGGGACCACTATGCATGAAAGGGTTAAACAGAAACTTATTGTCTCCATTAAATGAGCTATATGTATTATTTCTGCTTTAAAATATATAAAAAATTATGTAAAAGTATCATTAGTGTTCAGAAAGAGTGTTAAGAAACAGCTTTTCGAGTCAAAAAAGAGAAATGATACAAGTAGAGGCCATTGTTTTAGCCCTAAATGAAAAGAATGGAGTTTGATGCTGAAATGTCAGCATTTATTTTACACAGGTGCGTTTGATTATGAGGTTTATGATGGTATAAAGTTATTATGCGATGTTATTATCTTTGCTAAGTTTCCATTTGTTGCCACGGTTCAGACTAAACTGACAGTTCTGACCTTGTCTAGTGCAGCTATTGACAAACACAAGCCGTACAGAAAACAGAGGTGATCTGTGGTTTTGCTGTGGCTGTTTTCTGTCTAAAAACATCATCATTGAGATGTGAATATGAGCAGAGGTGAGTGTTAAATAGAGTAAACTGGTATCTGTACTCTGAGGGACGCCTCAGGGCTCCAAGGTCGTGCACAATTCTGCCTCTGGCTTTTACCTGCTGAGATTTCCCTGGACTCCCTCAATCTATTCATAATATTATGCAGATGGTTTGAGACCAAAAATTCTTTGCAATGTTCATTTTAAACCGAGCCACAGCCAACCCTTGATGTTTTCACGGCTGAAACTCCGAACCTTGGTTGATGTTCTTGTCCCACAGTATAAATGTAGCCTGGTTTGTTTGTTTTCACACTGTTTGGAGCAGATCAATATATCCTGCCTCAACATGTATGTGTGCGGTTCCTCCTTTGGGGCTTTAGCTGTTAATTTAGCTCATCTGTAATGTCTGAAACGTCTAGTTTTTTCACACTGCAAATGAAATCAAGCACAGTTTCACACCAGTTTGGTCTACAATGTGGTTCTGATGATCATTAACACCAAATATGTCTTCGGATTTTACATTAAGACCAATCAAGACCACAATTCTGGGGATGTTTTAACATTTTTACCAACTCTTATCTCTTGCTTATGTGGAAAAATACACATTCACCCCTTTCAGAAGTTTATTCACCTGACAGATATTACTCCAGTGTTACGGTAAGAGCTGGTTTTGTCAGATTAAACCCTGCTTGGTCTAATTTTAGGTGATTTTTAACCACAACACCAGCTAGTGAAAGACATGAAAATTGGTAAGAAAAATCTTGTGGAAAAACAGAACATAATTTCTACTATTTTAACTTATTTTAGAATCAGGACAGGTAGAAAATGTGTAAAATAACTTCAAAAGAAAGGAAAAAATAAAACAAGTAGAGGAAATTAAACTCCAAGTGGAAAAGGATTATTCAATATTCAGGATCAGAATGCTACCAGACCTTCAATATTTATTTTTTGGAAGACATATCATGTATCTTGACAGTACTGAACCATGTTATTGGAGATATTCCATACAGGCCTTGACAGTATTATAAGGTTGTTCAGTAAATTGTTAAGTGTGTGTCTGTGTCTTTGTGTGATATGAGTCACTGTTCTACTTAACACACAGCTTTTCAGTTTTCATGACCTGTGATGACCTGATGGAAGCAGCTGTGTGGCTGACATTGTAATTGGACCCAAAAAAAAAAAAAACAATGAGAGGAACATACTACAAAGTTCATTTTTTGCACAGATTGAAGTCAAATGTAGATTCAGAGATTATTCATGGGATAACACCTGAATACACTTGAGGCAGTGATAAGTGCATCTTGTTTCCGTAGCGTTGTGCTCAGTGATACTGAAGTCTGTTGTGTTAAATCAAAGAACCCAGAGCTAAAAAAAAAAAAAAAACACAGCTGCTTCATTCAAGGCCATATGCGTATTATGCATCATGAATATACACCTTTTACTTGTTTACTTTAAACTGTTCCAACTCCTAAAAGCAACTCTTGTGTAGCTAAATAATGCAGTGAGTATGTTACACAAAACCCACTGTAGCGTACAGTTAAGAGACATTCATCTTATACTTTGTTAGAAATTCACTGAAATAGATGGTTGACTTTATGGAGCAGTCTACCACCATTCGTTTTCCATCATTAAAGGGGCTGTATGTTGTATTCCTTATTTCAAGTTTAGAAAAAAAAAATGAAAACAATTTGTAAAAATTTAAAAAAAATAAATAAATAAAAATAAAAAAAATCAGGATCAACAAAAAGAAGAGATAAAAATAAAAGCACAACAAATCTCTCCATCACTGGACACAGCTCTAAATCAATAGAATATTATGCTGAAATCGCAGCATTTTATTTACATCATTTTAATATTTTTCTGTATTGTACAGCTGCCTCTCATGTGGCTTTCATGAGGTAAACATTTCACAATAAACTTTTCCAGGGAATTAGGGAAAATTCATAACATCACTGAAAAGTTTCTCCTTTGAATTGAACCCAATAAAAACAGCTCAGTGTCACAGCTCTAAAGCATAACGTTCACTGTCTTTATACACAGAATATATGTGAAAATGAACAAAGAAGAAAAACTGATGAAAGATTGATGTTCTATTAACATTTTGTTATGACTTGTTTTGTCACAGTGACTAATGAATCCGTTTCAGCCAAAAAACTACAACATTTCTCCACCATCTGTTTACCATAAGTTTCCTTACAAATTGCACTTCATAAATTATAGTATTCATAGCTGTTACGTGACGTCACAGAGCAATCGAAGAAAGTAAGCAAGTAAGTAAGTAAATTTTATTTATAGAGCACTTTTCACAGACAGAGTCACAAAGTGCTTTATCAATTCAAATCAGAATCAAATTAAGTTTACAGAGACCCAACAGGAAAGGGAAAGGGTTCTGTGGCAGCGCGACTAGATTTACTGTGGCCCGATGTCCCTAACATTGAACTCAATTTCATTTTATGTACTGTATATTGTACTGTGCTGCCAAATGACAAATAAATTCTATTCTATTCTATTCTGAATCCTGCTGCCATCTTTAGCACCCTACAAAGGTACACAACATGCCTTCCATCTGCTGGGCTTTGGGCTGTAGCGATAGCAAGTCAAAGAAAACAGGCTACAAATTTTACAACATCCCCAAAAACACAATCAGGAGAGAAAAGAGGCTGTAGACCACTGGGCAGCAACAGAACACTCCAGACTGGGCAATGACAGACTGTCACATCAGTTCTTATGGCATTTGGCTCTTTCCTGTGTTATTCAACGCCATCTGATCACGTGTCAATTGACGCCAAGATCTCCGGTTCAGGGGGTAAAGAGGGCTAATTACGGCTTGAATGTGGAAAACTTATAATGCATACAGATAACACGCCAATTAAAAGTGTCATGTAGATTTATGAGAGTCATGATATCACATCAATCACTGCTATTTCATCACCAACCCCTTAACAATCTTATATCCAGGTGTTGTGCCATGGTACGTATTCCCACTGAGAATTGTTTTCCCTGGCCGTGGGAGCATAACTTTGACTTTTCATTTCATAATTCTGACTTACAATAAAGAACGAAATATCCCCATGGGAAGTCATGATTATGAGATAAAAAAAAGTCAAAATTATGAGATAAAAGTAAGTAAGTAAGTAAGTAAAGCTTTATTTATATAGCACTTTTTAAAACAACGTGTTACAAAGTGCTTCACATAAAGGAGAGATAGACCAAATCAAATCAAATTTTAAGCCAATTTACAGAAACCCAACAGAATCCTCCAGGAGCAAGTCATAACTATGAGACAAAAAGTCGATATTATGATATTAAAAAGTCATAATTATGAGACGAAAAGTCAATATTGTGAGATAAAAAGTCTTAATTATGAGATATAAAGTCATAATTATGGGATAAAAAGTCACAATTATAAGATAAAAAGTCAAAATTGTAAGATAGTAAGTCAGAATTATGAGATGAAAAGTCGAAATTATGAGATAATAAAGTCAGAATTATGAGTTAAAAAGTCAAATTTATGAGATAAAAAAATCATAATTATGAGATAAAAAGTCGAACTTGAGAGATAAAAGGTCAGAATTATCAGATAAAAAGTTAAAATTATGAAATAAAAACACTAAATTATGAGATAAAACATTTAAATTATGAGATAAAACGTCTAAATTATGAGATAAAAAGTCAAAATTATGAGATAAGACGTCAGATTAGATAAAAACTCTAAATTATGAGATAAGAAAGTCACACCTATGAGTTAAAAAGTCATGCATATGAGATAAAAAGTTAAAATTATGAGATAAAACGTCATGATTATTAGATTTTAAAAATCGAAATTATTAGATAAAAAGTCAGAATTATGAGATAAAAAGTCAGAATTATGAGATATAAAAAAAAATCAGAATTATGATTAAAAGTCATAATAATGAGACAAAAAGTCAATATTATGAGATTAAAAAGCCATAATAATGAGACAAAAGGTTGAAATTGTGAGATAAAGAGTCAGAATTATGAGATAAAAAGTCGAAATTATGAGTAAAAAAGTTATAATTCTGAGATTTAAAAAAAAAAAAAAAACATAATTATGAGATTTTAAAAAAACGTCATAACTGTGAGATAAAAGGTCAGAATTATGAGATGAAAAGTCATAATTTTTAGATTCAACAGTGGAAACTCTGCTCCAGTACCAGGGGGAACCACTGTGAGCATGGGCCCATCCCTTGTCACCCCACCTGGACCAGACTGGATCATCTGAACCACACCCATCAACACAGCCTCCTCATTAACGCACCAGCACTTGTTGCTCATCAAATGAAAGCTAACAGAGTCGTCTTTCCGAATATATAAACCATTCTGAGGTGCAACAGCAACACCACATACACAGAAGGTTGTTTACCATAAAGGAACATGTGCTAAGTGTCTTTTCTTACTTTTGAAGGCTGTGTGCAGACCAAACATCCTTCCAGTCCAACAAACATGGCCTCCATTTCCTCAGAACAGTCCAGCGAATAGAATCCAGTCAAGTCTTTAGGTCCAAAACACACGTAAGATCCACAAAAGCACAGAAACTGCTTGAATATTTGTCCAAACTCAGATCAATGTTGGTGATTTTTTCCATTTTCCTCGAAGATATCCTCCATTATTTACTTTTTTCTGCTGGTGATACCGGTACAGACAAGCTTAAGTGTTACCAAGTGATTGACACCTAACTTGGCCAACCTAAAGCGTCCCAGGGGTGACTGATAGGAAGGATATCCAACCAGGTGTCAGAGACAGGTAACTGGTCACGCCCAGCTCACAGCACCGCTGTCAGCAGAGAGATGAGCTTTTTGTAAACACAGCTTCAGCTACTGTTGTAAGTCTGACTGTACAAAGCAATTATTTAATTAGTGAAGTTTCTATTATACAGTTTTGTTTTCATCAAGTGATTTGTTGGATCTATGAACTGGATGAATGTGTGGGTTGTGTTTGTTCTTCAGACTGAAATAAAGAAATGCAACATTTTTCTCTGGGGAAATAAAAGTATTGGATTTTTTTGAGTTAAGTAATTGTCTTGTTTGGAAATAGCATAATGCAACAGTTTTTAACAGTTAATTTTATTTATTTATTTTTTTTTTATTTTTTTTTTTTTTGCAGTGGACAGCGTTGTTGTTTGTTTGCTTATTTGTTTTTTATAAAGCTGTGAATCTTTTGTTCCCTACAGAGAACAAAAATCCGTTGCTGGGTCTCAGAAGGATATATGTCTGTATAATAGATCACAGTGGATCTACAAAGGCCCAAAACATTTAATAACAGGCATAATATTGTTAAAATGTTTGAGTTTGGAGTTAAAAATATTTATAGGTTATTATGATAGAATTTAACCCATACATAAAGATGTTTTATGGCTGTTCCCAAATGAATTTTTCTCTCTATTTAACCTTTCTTATGTGATTTATCAACATTTATTATAATATTATCCTCCCTAGTTTATGTTTTTTCAGTGAAAATCAGAGATTTTTCTATATTTAATTCACTGATCATGAAAATGTTTATAAAAACTCAGATTAAAGTTGGGGGGTTATATCAAAAACAGAGAAAACTGAAGAAAATGTGACTTTTTCAGTAAAATATATCGTTAACTGAACATAAACCAAGTGTGTCATTGACCCAACTCCATGGGTTTTACTGGTGAATCAGTGTTGTAGGTGATGACAGTGTTTCCACTTTCACTACAGAGCCTCTGAACGTTCAAATGGGTCATACCTGATGACCATGAAAAGATGACAATCTGTATTTTACACCAACTATTTACATGTATTGATAGGATTAATGGTTCAACAGATGTTAAACGTTTTACATTAGTAGATGGTTTAGGTCAACGGTGGCTATTTGGGTCTTTATCGGTTAAACAGTCCTAGGTATATCTATACTTAAGGATGTAAAAGCACCAACATGATTCCAATCCAATACAACTTTATTTATAAAGCACTTTAAAACAACCACAGTGGACCAAAGTGCTGTACAGAAGAATAAATAAAAACCAACATGAAAGAGTAAAATACAAGAATGTATTAAAAGACATAGAACTGTACAAAAAACAGTGCTGTATAGAAGAATAAATAAAACCAAAATAAAATACAAGAATAAATTTTTTTAAAAAAACATAAAGCTGTACAATTAAAAAACAACACCAAAAAAAAACAAGAAGAGCGATTCAGAGTTCACTCCTCTATATTTACGTCATTAACACTGAAGAAACACAAACTGTAAAATTATATTTTCCTCTGAAGCATCAAGAACTCAGTATCTGTGAGTTTATTCTAATCCCAAACCTGAAATAAACCCTGGAAGGGAAAAGCGACTCATTTAACCGTTACAGATACACACTTTAATTCTGAAATGGCTGTTGGTTATGGGAGTTCCTAGTGCACATGATTAACTGGGATGGTACTTTGAGGTGAGCTGATTACCCTTATTTAACAGTACATTGGCTGGTGCAACTTTATTTTACGCATTAGAAGCATTTTTGTTAAGACTTTTAATTGGTGATAAAATAGTCAGGAGGTGGGATGGGTTATATACAAACAGGGTTGGCGGTTCTTCCTGTCATTATGTGCATTTCCAACATTTCAACCTACATGGATGTGATGAAGATAATCCCATTAGAATAAGAAAACGCTTTATTATCCATCACAAGAGCAGTGGAAGTTCTTCAACGTGGTACATGGAATGAAAACACAAGTTGAAAACGTAGAACACACAGAAGGGTTAACAGCATAATTGAGCGAATTAGAACATTTGACCCTCTACACACTTGTAAATAATCGTTCATAATAATTACAGTATCTGACATTAATCATTTCCATGGTGTATGTGCTGATACGGATAATGAACACAATAAGACAAAAAGGAGACTAGTTCACATAGAAAACATGTCATACTGTTCTGAGTTCTGTTGCTGACATTGAAAACTTTATTTTATTTGAAGCTTGAATAGTTTAATAGCGTTTGAATTGTATTAATATGATGTGAAATTCAGTTAACTTCCCACAGAATCGGCTAATAGAATGTCCTTCAGTGGGCTACTTTTCATTTTATTTTATTCATCGTTTCTTTCATTCACATACAGGATCTCTTCTTGCATGAAGTGCTAATCAAAATTGCAAGAAAAAAGTCGTGTTATACAGTATAGGTGTGATGGCCATGCCCACAGTCACACAAAGGGTCGCAGCAGTTACACACTCACAAACACCACATGTTCAGTCTAGTTGCTATTACCATATGGCACCATATTTATATATCTTAAACCGCACCTGTCCAAATCTGTATATATTCAAATCCGTATTTATTTATATATTTTTTATATTTATAACTATTGCACTACATTCATAACAACTGTATTTGCACTCTCCTTTTAAACACTTTTTTACTCAAATTTAAATGATTGTTTTTGTTTTACGTGTATGTGTATGTTTATGTTTATGTGTATTTTTTGCTGCTGACAACAATGTGAATTTCCCCATTGTGGGATCAATAAAGGAATATCTTATCTTATCTTATCTTATCTTATCTTATTAATTCATTTTCTTTTTTTTGACTTACCTGACTGCTGGGTCTCCTGCTTGGAGACAAAAGATGGTTCCTCTTCTTCTAACGGACTATCTCGATGCCCCCCCCCCCCCCCCCCCCCCCGCCTGGTCTGACTGTCCAGACAGTCTAAAGTAGGCAGCCACAGTCAAATCACTGGCCTGCGTACGTCAACTCCCGGCCCAATATTAAGTCACCATTCTACCTCCTTCCTGTACCTTCCCCTGCCAGCAATTGCTATTATCCCTGGTCATTACAGCTTCTAACCTACTTATTGCACTGTCCAATCTGTCATTATAACTCTAATCTCCCAAAACTACACTTGCAAGAGCCACTATCGCACACAAGAGTGAGTACACTCCTGCCTAGCTTGGTAAACAGGTCCTATTCTCCCTCACAAATGTTATTAATCCAGACTGTAATAACACATCTATTACAGAAAATGATAATAGTAATAAATAAATATACACAGTAAAATCGCCAGTGTTTATATAACACTTAAAGAGTTAAATTTAACACTACCTCAGTGAACATATGGTCCCTATCTACAAAGTGTAAAATTTACACTGAACATAGAGTTACATTTCCAGAGTCAACTTTACTCTAGTAAGAGTTAATATTTTACATTACACTAATTAGTGTCAATCAAGTTTTACACTATGTGAGAAGTAACACCCATAGTGTTATTCACATTCAACACTGAAGAGTTAAGTGTTAAGAAATAACTCTTCCAGTGTTAAACCTACTTAACACTACATGTTGATAAATAAATTACTCCAAAGAGTGTTGATTTTTAACTGCCTCCTACCAGTGTTACACATGATGGACTATAGTCCCAGTGTCTGCAAAAGATACAATTATTTCTGTACCCAATTTATTCCAAGTAAAAATGAAATATTGCAATTAAAAGTAAACATAAAATGACATGTAAAATGAAAGCCGCCGACCCCATATCACGTTATCCACTTGAAATTTGGTATTTGAAAACACGTACCCGACAGTGACAACGACGACATAACTTTATTCTTGCACAGATTCTGCTTGGATGGAAAAACAAAAGCAATAGTTTATTTACACAAACTTACAAACACAGTTTTTTGATGTGAGGAAGATGACGATGCCACAGTCCGACTTCTCTCAGTTTGAGCACGGAGGTTTGTGGGCGGGGCTTCTCAGAGTCATTATTTTTGAACACTGAAAGGTATCTTGCTCTTATCTGTGTTGAATTAACTTTGACTGAGTCAGTTTACTTTAACACTGAATATACGACACTGACAGTGTAAAACCTCTGTTAACTCCAATTATTTTCACCAACACTGGAAGTTATCTTGTTAAATTTGACTCTGTCCATTGTTGGAATAACTCCAAAAGAATTAAAATACTTTGACACTGCATTTTTTACACTGGCAAATTTACTGTGTAGAGGTAAAGCTGTGCTAAATAAATAACACCAATATCAACATAATACTAAATATATTAGAGTCTATATCTTATCTATTAGTCCTGTTTCCATCAGAAAAATGCAGAGAGCCTTGCAAGGTTATTATCGTTAACGAAAACTAATGAAATGACGAAAACTAGAATTGTAAAACATTTTTGTTTACTGAAATAAATAAAAACTATAATTAAAAGAAAAAAAAAACATAACTAACTGAAACTGTATTGTGTGTTTACAAAACTAACTAAAATGGATAAAAATTATGGATAAAATTCCCTTCGTTTTCGTCTTTGTCAATGACAGATTGATACGAAATCGATTTATTTCACTTGTGCAATTTTAGCTGCTGTCTCCATACGACACTTTTTGGTCCGTCACTTGTGTTCACTTGTGGTTTCCAGTCGTCTTCTGGTCCCCACTCTACCTGGAAACATGGAGACTAAAGCAGCAGAGTCCTGTCTGGGATTGATTTGAATACAACGACAGAGAAGAAGAGAAAAGAGACGACTAAACTACAACTAAAGTAAAACTAAGCATTTAGAAGAAAATGAAAACTAATAAAAACTAGCAAACCTGCTCTAAAAACTAATTAAAACGAACTGAATTAGAGAAAAAAAAAACATTGAAACTAACAAAAACTAAACTAGAAAGAAAAATCCAAAACTATTAGAACCTTGGAGCACCCTCCCATTTCATCACCTCTTCCTAGTAGGGATGGGTACCTTTCACACTTAAACCAATACTGTACTGATACTCTGTTCCTGGGAACTGGTACAGACGTACAACGGTACCTGTTTTTGGTACTTTTTGTGTGCATGTGTGGTGATTAAAGTCATCTTGTCTATAAAAAATAGTAAAAACATCTGAATATTTATTTCTCAACATCACAAGTGAAGTAACATAACAAACTTGACAAAAGCATGTGTAGGGGGAAGGCAAATAACTTAAAAATAGATAGAACATATACAACATTTTCAAACTCAAGTATTACAAACTAAAACAAACCACTCCCTCTAGCACTGTGTTTTTCAACCTTGGGGTCGGGACCTCACGTGGGGTCATCTAGAATTCAAATGGGGTCAACTGATGAGCAGCTTTTAGGCCTGTAATGGTACATGTACCGAACCGAACCGAACCGTTTCAGTACACACCTGTTCGGTTCGGTACACAGCTGTACTGAAACGGCACAGTATGATGAGAAAAAGAAAAAGGAACGAAAGACGTGGTTTGATGCAGAACTTTAAATCCGTGCAAGTTTCACACGGACATATGGAAGGAAGCATACATTGACCCAAAATATGAAATAGCAGCTGATATAAGGTTAAAAAAAAACAACAATATGATGTGAACCTGGAAGGAACAGACTGCAGACCCTCCACCATCAGTCCAGTCCAGTTTGGATCAGTTCAGGTTCAGGTGAAAGACAACAACCAGGAAAGAGACGGTGATAAGACGGACGTTGTTTGGCCCCTAGGAACTACGGTAGTTCTAAAACACTGACACTAGCTCTGTCTGTCTGTCTGTCTGTCTGTCTGTCTGTCTGTGTGTCTGTCTGTCTGTCTGTTTATCATGCATGCTGTATAATAGAGGAATAAATAGAACGTTGAAAGTATGTAAAGTTTCACTTTCGTTTCACGACAGCGTTCGTTACGTTAGTTATGGACCGCACCCCCAGGTATATGACTGTGCACCCCCCCACCCCACCCCTCTGGCTCCGACAAAAAAAAAAATCCTCCGTGCACACAGGCACACACAAATACACACAGTGTCCTAAACAGTTTGTTCTCTGTCCTAAAATAAATAATGTGGTTCATTGTGTTGTCAGTGTTTCTCTTCAGTTTGTTTCAACAGAATACCAGTTTATCCTCTTGTTAATGTTGCACTTCATGTGGAATTTTTTTGTTATTTTTCTGCAGAATGTGAACTGACAGAACTGGGATTAGATTTTTCTTGTTTGTTCGAAACTACCCTTCAGGGAAAAGTGCAATACTAATGTTTAAAATACATTTAGTAATATTAAGAATTTATTTTATTTTCTATTTGATTTGTAGCAGCAGAATTATATTATTCCTGTTTTTTCTATATTCTATTGTCTCCAGAAATTGGGGGGAAAATGTTAAAAAAAAAATTCATAAATGTATTAAAGACATTTTGAGAGGGTTTCTTTCTTCCCGTACCGAACCGAAAAAAACCGAACCGCGGCTTTGAAAACCGAAAACGTACCAAACTGAAAATTTTGAGTACCGTTACAGGTCTAGCAGCTTTATTTTCAAATGTGTCTTGTTCTCTAGTTATTCTATGACAAATGAAGCAGATAAAAGCTCTGATGTTGAATTTACATTTGGTTTCTGTTTAATTCTCAATACGAGGTTCAAAGAGGAGTCAATGCGAGTGAAGGAGGCGTCATTCAGCAGAAAAAAATCTATTAGAGAGAAACCTTCAGCAGTGGTCAAATTCTGAAAAAGACAGAATCCACTGGTGAGTTCAACGACTCCAGAAGACTTGGCAAACCACAGGAGGTGAATAAACTGGACGATCACAGAAAGAAAAATCCTTCTTCAACATCCAGTCAAATCCAGAACATACCTGAGGAGGATGGTGGGTGATTATTGACGTCCACAATCAAGAAGATAAGTAAAAAGAAATGGGAGTCTGTCTCCTGATCTCAACCCAGTAGAGCAGCTTTTCATTTCCTGAAGACTAAACTGAGGGCACGAAGACCCACAAACACACAGCGACTGAAAGTGTCTGTAGTGAAGGTCTGGAAAAGCATCTCCAGGGTTTGGTGATGTCTGTGGGTTCAAGACTTTAGATTCCATCAAAGTATTAAAACACTTCTGACATTTATAACAACCCTAGTTGGTCCGATTACTTCTGAGCCCCTGAAAATGGACGAACTATGTTAACCCTTTCATGCATGAATTATGAGAACCTTAGTCAAGATTTTTTTTTTCTGGGGTGTTTTTATACCTCCTTAATTTTTTTAAGTAAAGAAACATGTATTTAAATAATAATAATAATATAAAAATAAAACCCAATATCAGAAAGTAAAATGAAAACAATGAAATAAAAACATTTTTAAGGCTGCTAATTTGATGTTTTCTCACATTTTAACATACTCGTAATGCAGTGTTTCTCAAACTGTGGGGCAGGCCTCCCCGGGGGGGCGCGAAGGCTTTCCGGGGGGGCATGGGATCATTCTGAGGTGTTTTGTTTTTTTTCCTTCAGGTTAGAACATGTATCAGGTGGAACTAATGTTTTAGCATTGGAGCACCCTGGACTCATTTTAGGGACGTACAACAAACCAATCTACTGCCATGGTGCTCTGTCACTAGACTGGACCAAGAGTTTAGGTTTGGAGAATGGACAAGGACTGAACTGGAAAAGAAAAATGTGCAATGTTTCTGGTTTTGCACAGTTTGTACAGTTTGCACTTTAATGTTCTGAGATGAGCAACGGAAACAGGCTCATTGCAGCCACTGATATTGTTAAAATGTTCATCTTTGTTACCAAAATTTGTTTGTAGTTCTACAAAAAAATTTACCTTATTGTCATAGTTGTAAGATAATTACACATTTCCTATTTTTAATTGGAAAAATAATGTCTCAGGGAGCAGTTTTGTTGAGTTCATTTGTATTGTTCAATCAAAAATCGAAGTTATTTTTAATTTGCACAACAAGTTATTCAAGGAAAAGTAAAAAGTATTCTAACGATATTGATGTTTCTTTCAATAAAAGTTATAATTGCACCACAGGTACAATGTTGTTGGGGTTGGGGGGGCTTGGAGATTTTTCATGCTCCAAAGGGGGGCCCGACAGAAAAAGACTGAGAACCACTGATCTAATGCTAGTTATTACCTCATATAATATGCAAAAAACAACTCTTTTTGTCTAACAAATAACTGATTTACACTTAAACATGTTATTGCAGATCAGGTTTATCAAGAACAGCAAAGTTATAGTAATGGTATGAATTGCAGTGTATTATGGGATGTTGCATAAGTGTGCACTGTGTTGGCTGATATGGAACTAAAACAACAAAACCTATAAATATACAAGAGAACAGCTGGAGAAGAACTGTCCACTGGAGTGACCACAATACATGAAAGGGTTAAAATGATCATAAATCCTTAACGGTTAATGCAATATTTTTATTAAAACTCTTGAATTAAACTTAAAGTCAACACGTCAATCACATGTTCTTAACTTCTTTTCAGATTTCATTACAAAAACCGTGCCACTGTCCAAATACTTACGGACTCCAGGACTCACATATTTAATTTTACACCTGCATTATATATAGTTTTTCTTGAGCAAATAAGTTGAATCTGTTTTTTTTTTTTTTTTACTTCTTCTTCACAATCAGTAGAGAAGAAGAAGAGTAAAAGAAATGGTAGTCTGTCACCTGATCTCAACCCAATAGAGCAGCTTTTCATTTCCTGAAGACTGAGCTGAGGGCACGAAGACCCACAAACAAACAGAACAAACAGAAACTGAAGGCGTCTGTTGTAAAGGTCTGGAAACGCATCTGCAGGAGGAAACGACAGTGTTTGGTGAAGTCCATGGGTTCAAGACTTTAGACTTTCATCAAAGTATTAAAACAATCCTGACATTTATAACAACCTTAGTTAGTCCAATTACTTTTGAGCCTCTGAAAATGAATTTTGAAAAGTTAAATTAACCCTCCGGTATCCGGGTGCACTTTTTAGGCACACTTTGCACTTTGTGTTAAAAACTTCATATTATTTTTCACAATTTAAAAAAGGTTAGAATTCAAAAGTTGTTCATTTGTGCATGATCTTTAAAATTCTGTCCACCAACTAAAATGTGCACATTGTAAACAAAAGAAAATGACCAGACTGGCATCTGTCTGCCAAGTGTGCCTAAAACACACTATTTCTTCCATTAGAACCACTGTTTTTGATCCAAAGCCATTAAGGCAGAAATCCTGCTTTTACTGAGATCTGGGCTTCATTTGAGAGCTGAGGGTCTAAATTAATTTGTTAACATTGTTAATGTTGCTGTTAATCATTGACATATGCCAGGCTGCAGAAATCAAATAATATGTAATCCAATTTTTATGTAGTAGCAAATAAGTTGAATCCGTCTTTTTGTTGTTGTTTTTTTACTGGAGTACCTGCTCTTCTACCTGAGCATGTGTTCTTTTTCTTTTTGTGCTCCATTTTTAAAGTAGCACTCAAACAACGGCAACTCCCGTTACTGTTTCTGACACGCTCAATATGTTTCCATCTGGCGAGAAAATACTGGTTTATCCCCTGGCAACGACACTCAAAGGCGTTCTCAGTGTATAACCCTCCTTCTTTATCGATTATCCCGAACGTGAACAATCATCGATCGGGTTAAAGATAGCGTCGGCGATGTTGAATAATTCAGGCAATAAGCACAGCAGAGTGCTTTGTAGTGAGAGGCTGATGAATCAACATTTATGAATCCAGACTCTGAGAGCAGAGCGAGACAAAGTCACAGTCTAAATGGTAATGCAGTGTGTGTATATGTGTGTGTTTACATGGTTGTGTATATGTGTATGTGTATGTATGTGTGTGTGTGTGTGTGTGTGTGTGCTGGGTAAGTCGCAGAAGGTCTGGCCTGCCTGAGGGCGGCGTTCGCTGCTCGGTGTGAAAGATATGGGGGTGGCACTGCCGCACAGCCTGAGAGGATACGCTGTCTGAGGTCTGAGATGGAGGGAGGATGGGAAAAAGGAAAAGGAGAGGGTGGAAGATATACCCACGTACACACCACGGCGGCTGGGGAGAGCCTGGCGGAGCGAGGGGGGGTGGAGGAAAGAGTGAGGAGACGAGAAGAAGGGAGGGAGATAAGCGCCTTAGAGGGTGGGAAAGATAACGACAGATAGGGAAAGCAGCATGGAGGCCGAAAGTGAGCGAGCGAGACATACACAGGAAGAGAAAGAGGGAGATATAGAGGAGGCGAGAGGCTGAATTTAATAAATTAGATCAGGCGCCTTGCTGGTTTCCTAGCAACCCCGACAAGGCGAGCCTGGTCTGGCCTGGTCTGTGCTCCAGAGTAAAGGTCTGTCTCCTGCTTTCAGTCCGTCAGATCAGCCCTGGACAAAAACCTCCCAGTCTGTTTACAGGAGCAGAACTGGGAGGAATCAGATAAGTGGAATAATCACATCTGATGCGTTTACATGCACTTCAGAAATGTGATCATCGGAAAAACCGTGGTTGTTATAATTCACGTGGAAACAGAAAGATTTGGAAGTGTTTTCTTTGAATGGAAATGAACAGCAGAAGTTTCCCTATTGGATCAAAATAGTATAAACATGAAAAAAATCAGACTTTTTTTAAGGAATGAAGAGTTGTGTTTGTGCAGAAGGCGATCAGTTTGACTATAGTTGACAGTGACCCTGTTTACATCCTCACTAATACTCCGATTATTATCTGATTTCTGCAGTTATCAGATTACACGGGTCAACAACAAATGTATTGTTTCAGTTTTTTGAGCTGATTTAGGATCATTTTGGTGCTGAATCCAAAAATCACATTCATTTTGCTCAATCAGGTCAACTTTCTGAACTATGCTACATATTGGCTTTTGAACATTTTTGCTTACATTTATGGGCATTTTCACATCATATGATACAAAATTCTTTCATATTTCTTGCAATAAACGAGTTCTGAAGATTTTACTTTTGCCAATTTATGATTAATGTTTTTTTTTAATATTACAGGTGAATGAAATGGCTTCGACTAGAAGATCTTGCAAAAATAAGCCTGACGTATTCTGCTCCATCTGCAGTGAATACACCATTGTACCTAACAGGAATCAAGTCACAAGTTTCATAAACTGTGACATTTTTGAAACTCCATGAAAAATGGGTTCATAAAAACAATTTCAATTGCATGGTTTTTTTAATGTCTCGAGGAATAAAAACACTCAGGAAAAAAAATCTTGTTTAAGGCTCTCATAATTCATGCATGAAAGGGTTAAACAATGATAAAGTAGATGTTGGTTGAAGTTCAGGTCTTAGATTATTCCACAGATTTGGTCCAAGATTTTTCAGAGAATACTGACAGACTGAAGTTCAGCAGTACGGAAGATAAAATTTGCTTGAAAATCGTGTCGGAAAGTTGTGAATAACAGAAGACAACATAAAGAAATTGTGAAAAACTTTGGGAAGAATATGAGTTAAGTGAACATATTTGTACATGAAGACACAGGTCTGGGAAACATTCACATCAAAAACTGAGAAGATTGAATTTTTTGAAAAGAGGAGCAGATGAGTGGAGTCTGTTAGAAAAACTGATCATTCTTAAAAATTTCTTTTGAATTAGGAGAATCTTATCGAGATACGTGGGACAGGTTGCCGCCCAAACAGTACTGCAATAAATAACACTGGTCAACAACAAATTTATCCAAAAATCACATTCATTTTGCTCAATCAGGTCAACTTTCTGAACTATGCTACATATTGGCTTTTGAACATTTTTGCTTACATTTTTGGCCATTTTCACATCATATGATACAAAATTCTTTCATATTTCTTGCAATAAACGAGTTCTGAAGATTTTACTTTTGCCAATTTATGATTAATATTTTTTTTTTAATATTACAGGTGAATGAAATGGCTTCGACTAGAAGATCTGGCAAAAATAAGCCTGACGTATTCTGCTACATCTGCGCTGAATACACCATTGTACCTAACAGGAATCAAGTCACAAGTTTCATAAAGTGTTCTTACCAATCTTATTTTGGTATTAATTATTATATTTTGTGAGAAGATCAAATTTTTCAAAATCAAATTAGCAAAAAAACCTGACCTGACTGAGAAAAACAGATGTCATTTTTGGATTTAGCGGTGCAAAACGGTCCTAATTCAGTTGAAAAAAACCTAGACAACTTGCAAAAAACATTTTTTTGTAACCCAGTGTAATGTAAGGATAAATGAAGCAATAATAAAAAGTCAAGAAACAAGAATGATTTATCAATGAACCAACTCTGTTCAAAATGCCAATGGACTTCATGATTTTTTTTTACAGACAAGATTAATATGAGATTTCCAATTCAATTTTTCATCTACAATAACACCCAAAAATTTAATCTGATTATGAGAAATCAGATTAACCCATTTGGATTTCTCCCCAATATTCCTGCATGTATACCTTTTAATTTGACCCGTTTCATTCTTTTATGTCTGCGCATATGAAAATATGATTAAATTGTACAAAATAGAAGTGATATCGTTAAAAGTGAGCGGAAGACAATAATAGAATGTTGGATTCTATCGTCACTATGCATGGACCTACTTTAAAAGTAATCCCATTACGGACTGGAACGTCTAAACCAGTGCCTTTGGATTAATTCTGAAGTGTATGTAAACGTGTCAGACCCAATTATCAAAATTACCCGATTACTCCCACTTACCGTTTGTTTTTATGGTTATATAAATGGATTCATTGTCTTCTGCTCATGTTTAATGATGTCACTTCTGTTTTCTGTCATTTTGCATGTACACTTTTTTTTTCTTGCACTTCATTTTATTGCTGCCTTGACTGTTGACTTTCCCCGTTGTGGTATAAACAAAGTCTAATCTAATTCAATCTAATCTAATCTAATCTAATCTAATCTAATCTAATCTAATCTAATCCAGTCCAAGATAATCTAATCCAATTTAATATAATCTAATCCAATCTAATCTATTCCAATCCCATTTAATCTAATCTAATCTAATCTAATCTAATCTAATCTAATCTAATCTAATCTAATCTAATCTAATCTAATCTAGTGTAATCCAATCTAATCTAATCCAATCCAATCCAGTCTAGTCTAGTCTAGTCTAATCTAATCAATCAAATCCAATCTAATGTAATATAATATAATCCAATCCAATCCAATGTAATATAATCCAATCTAATCTAATCTAATCTAATCCAATCCAATTTAATCCAATCAATCAATCCAATCTAATATAATCTAATCCAATCTAATCTAATCCAATCCAATCCAGTGCAATCTAATCTAATCTAATGTAATCTAATCTAATGTAATCTAATATAATCTAATCTAATCTAATCTAATCCAATCTCATCTCATCTCATCTAATCTAATTTCACAGTTTTGACACATGTGCAGATGTAAAAGAACACAATAAATCAGATTAACCTGTATACATGCATGAAAACATCTGCGTATTAGGGAATAATCCAGGTGTGTTCATCTGCTTTCTCATAATCAGATTACTGCTGTTATCTGATTAAACATATCAGATTAAACTGTTTACATGATCACTTGAATAATCTGACAACTCCAGAAATCCTATAATAATCGGAGTATTTTTGTGCACGTAAACGGGCTCATTGTTACGGACGACTATTTAAAGGAGATTCGCGGACCGTCATAATTTACATATTTGAGCTTTTGTTTGTTTACCTTCGAAATAATTACCGGTGCATATTTGTCCAGGGCGTCTAATACACTACCTACAATATTACAATTAAAGTGAGGATGCTACTTGTTTGTCATCATCTGAAATGTACAAAAAAAAAAAAAAAGCCAATTATATCCGGGCACCTTTCCAGTGGCCTCTGCATCACTAATGTGGACCAGTTTGAACAGAATGGAATGACATGAACCCTCAAAGACCTCAACATCTGCTGACGACCAGAAGTATCTACTGATCTAAAATGTTAAATAACTGTTCATCCACTAATCCTATTAATACATGTAAATAACTGAGGTAAAATACAGTTGATCATCTTTTCATGTGGACGTTCAGAGGCTTCATAGTTACCATGGAAACACCGTCATCTACTGTAATATACATATTCACCAGTAAAACCAGTGGAGTTGGATCAATGACAGTGGATGGACACACTTGCTTTATGATATATTTTGCAGAAAAAGTCACGTTTTCTTCCATTTTCTGTGGTTTTATACTGTATAAAAACATTTAAATTTACTCTGAGGTTTTATAAACACCTACATCAGGTCTGTCAAACTCATGTTAGTTCAGGTCCACATTCAGTCCAGTTTGATCTGAAATGGGCCGGACCAGTAAAATAATACCAGTGAAAAAAGGTAAAACTCTATTCTGATCAGGTTTACATCTACAAAGTTTCCTGAAAAATGTGAATAACATGAACAACTTGAATTGTCTTAAGAAAAACAAGTGCAGTTTTAACAATATTCTGCCTCAGTTTATCAGTTGATCATTTACACATGTGCGTTACAATCACACAAAACATTTAGTAACAGGCAGAATATTGGTAAAACTGCATTTACTTTTCTTAAGATATTTCCATTTGTTTGTATTTGTTCAGGTTATTCACATTTTTTGTAAAAGTATAGTTTGGTAATGTAAACATTTTCATGCAATTTTACTTTTTTTTACACCAAAAAACAAAGAGAAAATGTGTGGTTGTCATTATTTGTAGGTTATTATGAGAATATTTTACTGGTTCTGACCAACTTCAAATCTAACTGGACTGTATGTGTCTGTATGTGGAACCTGAAATAAAATTATTTGAACACAATTGATCGTTAATATCTTCAGTGTAATTTTTGCATTTCACAAATTCATCCCGTGGGCCGGACTGGACCCTTTAGGGGGCCAGATTTGGCCCCCGAGCCGCATGTTTGACACCTGTGATCTACATGATCAGTGAAATTTAATATAGAAAAATACCTGATTTACAATGAATAATGCAAAATACAGAGGATATTATTATATTAAATCATGATACTTCACTTCTGAAAGGTTAAATGTAGAGGTTGATGGTTGCTACAAAAATAGTTCTGGGTCTTTAACCCTTTATAGGACACTCTTTGAAATACTATTAAATTCAAAACGTCAACCTTAGTGTGTTATTGGAGAAAATGACAAGACTTTATTACAGCTAATGACGTTCACTTTGTCTTCTGTTAACCCTCCGGTATCCAGGTGTGCTTTTTAGGCACACTTTGCACTTTGTGTTAAAAACTTCATATTATTTTTCACAATTTAAATAAGGTTAGAATTCAAAAGTTGTTCATTTGTGCATGATCTTTAAAATTCTGGCCACCAACTAAAATTTGCATGTTGTAAACAAAAGAAAATGACCAGACTAGCATCTGTCTGCCAAGTGTGCCTAAAACGCACTATTTCTTCCATTATAACCACTGTTTTTGATCCAAAGCCATTAAGGCAGAAATCCTGCTTTTACTGAGATCTGGGCTTCATTTGAGAGGGGAGGGGCTAAATTAATTGATTAATGTTGTTAATGTTGCTGTTAATCATCGCCATATGCCAGGCTGCAAAAATCTAATAATATGTAATCCAATTTTTATGTAGTATTTTGAAAAAAAAAAAGTGTTTTTTGCACCAAAAAATGTAGTGACATCATGATGAAAAGAGATCGTTCAAAGGGTTAAAAAAAAATCCAAAATGAACAATTATTTGATCTGTATGATTAGGACTGACCTTGATTTACAAAAATAAAATCAAATTAGAGCAGAAAAATAAATCAATATATAATATTTAATAGTTTGATTTATAGGTGTGCATTTTATGCACACTTGGTGACAGATGCTAGTATTTTTGAATATTTGACCTAGTGCCAAAAATAATAATAATGCAAATTAACCAATGTTGGAGTTAATCATTGACATATGCAAGGATGAAAAAATCAAATAATATGTGATCCACTTTTTATGTAGTACAATGAAAAAAAATTTTTTTTGTGTTTTTTACATCTAAAAAAATGGTTTTGTTTACATTACAAACACGACATTGAAAGGGTTAAAAATGTGACAATTATTGAGTATTTGGTATTTTTATTTATGGCTCAAGTTGATGAAATTGAAAAAAGTGTAAAAGAATTAAAAACAAACAGTACGAAAATTTTTTTGAAATTATTCCACAAGTGTGCCAAAAAGGCACACTTGGTGCTTAATAAGGGCCTTGGTGGACGGGATACCGGAGGGTCAATGTAATTCAAAAAGTATTTTAAAAAAGTATAAACACTTTATTACTTTTGGGAATTTTTAATTTTTTTTTTAAATTTTTATTGTTATGTACAAGATCAAGGTTAATGAATGACCATATTTGGTTCTTTATCCATAAGTGGGAAAGAAATCAACAGAAATCCAAGTAAATATAAAAAATAAAAAAAAACACATGTAAGGTGAAAGGACCGTGTATTTTAGAACGTTCGAGCATCACTGTTGCTGTCACTGTTTTATAATATGTGCAGATATTACCAAAAATAGTCACTTAAGGGTTAAAAAACAGAACAGCTAATGCTCAGTATAAAATAAAGAAATAGATAGAAATGAATTATAAAAAACATAAAATAGAAAGCATGCTGTTTAAGCACATAAAACCCTTAAGTGTCCATTCATTAGCAGGATGTTGCAGTGGAATTTCAGGTCATAAAGATATGAAATATAAATATGATTCAATGATTTGTCAGAGATAATGTAAAGGCCGGTCGTTATGAACTGTTCAGAATGATTCAAAGTCCCTTCGCGTCAGGTCCTGCATCATCCTGTCTGGGTTTATCTCATAATAATGACCAGAGCGCTGTACATTACACAGCTACTTACCCAAGAAATCAATAATGTGACCAAGAAAAGATGATACTGATTTAAAAATGACTTCATAACTTTAGATTCCACATTTGAACTGAGTATAGCATAGCAACAGTGGCTGATGCAGAAGTAACAGAGTAAAATGTCTAGTAGTTTTGAACAGAATCCTGGCATAAACGGTCCTATTTACTCCTCCGTTCTGCAGTGTGAGTCTGTAAACATGTTGACCGCTGTTATTGATTAGTGCTCATCAGTATCAGTGCTGAATAAATCAGAGCGAATCAATACTGAAGAAGAAATGAACTTTGTCAAAATGTGTTTAAACTAAGTGTCAAATCAAATAAAGGAATTCAATAAAACTTAACATTTTTCACCTGAATTTGAAGGTTTACAGTCATAAAAAAGTCCAGTTAATACAACCGTTATTGCAGTTTAGTTTTAACATGTAATGGTTAAGTTATAACTAACAATATTTTGTCATCAGCGTATAGTTAGACTCATTTGTGAGGAAACAATATGGATGGAAATACAGGGACGCATCACACCCACAGATTATTTTAACTTAAAAGGGTTTTGCATTCCTGTTGAACAAAAAAAAATATATTATCACGACAAAAACTGACCCAAATAAGCACTAGCAAACAAAAGCATCTACTGTTCTAGTCCACTAATCCTATCAATACATGTAAATAATTGGTGTAAAATACAGTTTGTCATCTTTTCATGGTCATCAGATATGACCCATTTGGACGTTCAGAGGCTCCATAGTTACCGTGGAAACGCTGTCATCTTCTACAACATTGATTCACCAGTAAAATCCATGGAGTTAAATCAATAACAGTGAGGTAGATGCTTGTTTTTATGTTCAGTTAATGATAAATTTGCTGGAAAAGTCACTTTTTCTTTAGTTTTCTCTGTTTCTGATATAATAACCTTCAACTTTAATCTGGGCTTTAATGAACATCTACATAATCAGCGAATTGAGTTTAACCCTTTCATGCATGAATTATGAGAACCTTGGTCAATATTTTTTTCTTGAGTGTTTTTATTCCTCTTTAGGCATGAAAAAAACAATGCCATTGATTTTTTTTAATTTTTTTTTTTTTTTATGAATGTATTTTTTTATACAATTTTTTTTTTTTTACAAAAATGTCCACTCAGCTGGACACCATGTGTTTAATTTTTGAAGCAAAGAAACATGAATTTAAAACTCATCATCAGAAAGTGATAAACTGTGTGAAAACTATGAAATAAAAACATTTTTAATGCTGCTAATGTGATGTTTTCACACATTTAATCATACTCTAATACTAGTTTTTACTCTATTCATGGAGATAAAATCCTCCTGAGACCCAAGAAACTGACAATTTTAGCTTTTTTACATTAACCCTTTCATGCACAGTGGTCACTCCAGTGGACAGTTCTTCTCCAGCTGTTCTCTTGTATATTCATGGGTTTGGTTGTTTTAGTTCCTTATCAGCCAACACAGTGGACACTTATGCATCATCCCACACACTGACATTCAGACCATTACTGTAACTTTGCTGTTCTTCATAAACCTGATCTGCACTAACATGGTTTAGTGTAAATCAATTGCTAATTGTTATTAGACTGTAATTAACAGTTTTCTGAAACAAAAAGTGTCTTTTTTTTTGCATATCCTCCTGACACCCAGCAGTGCATTTTGTCCTCTATAAGGGACAAAAGTGTGACAGATTAACTTTAACAATGCTGTGTATTACAAAGAACATTCCATTAAACAAATAAGTCAATAAATAAAAATAATTTTTAAAATGTATGTGGAAAAAAAACTATTGCATTATGCAGTTCACAATCAAGACAATTTTTAACCCTTTCATGCATGAATTCTGAAAACCTTAATCAAAATTTTTTTTCTGGGTGTTTTTATTCCTCTGTAGGCATGAAAAAAAACTATGCAATTGAAAATTTTCTTCTGAAAAATAAATAAATAAATAAATAAATAAATAAATAAAATAATTTAAAAAAATAAATAAATAAATAAAAAATACATTAAAAAAATAATAATGATTTTTTTTTTTTTTTTTTAATTTCTTATGAACCTATTTTTCATGAAGTTACAAAAATGTCCACTCTGCTGGACACCACACGTTTAATTCTTGACGCACAGAAATATGTATTTACTGATAAATTGTGTGAAAACTATGGGGAGGACTTATGATTCTGGGGGTTTATGATCAGGAGAGATCTACATAATGTTACCAATTCATGCCAGAAAAGATATGTAGTGTCTTAAAACTTTAATAAAGATATGTGTAAAAAAAATAAATAAATAATAATAATAATAAAATAAAAAATCCATGAATATACAAGAGAACAGCTGTAGAATAGCTGTCCACTGTAGTGACCAGTATACATGAAAGGGTTAAAGTTGAACCTACTTAAACCAATTGATTAGTCGATCATTACTCAAATCATTTAAGTGCAATCACTTGCCTCAAATTTTTGGAGTAAACTCTACTTTATTTGCACTCTCCTTTTAAACACTTTTTTATTCAAATTTATATGACTGTTTGTTTTTATGTGTATGTCTATGTATGTTTTTTATGCTGCTAACAACACTGTGAATTTCCCCATTGTGGGATCAATAAAGGAATATCTTATCTTATCTTATCTTATCTTATCCGGGCTTACAGTGTGGAAACATGAATATAAAGCCAAAAATGTTGACGCTAATCCAGTATAAACTGTCTTTTTCAGAAGTTTTGAATCTGAAAAACCACTGAAACTGCTTTAAAAAAGAAGATGAAGAACGAGTTGGAACCAAATACAGATCTTTTTCATTTGTGTGTGAATGTATTCATTTCACTGGGACTAATACAGTCAACATAGCTCCAGTCCAAGTATGAAAATACATGTGCGCATAAAGTTTTGAGACATCGCTCGTTCTGAACTCTGTCCCTCGGGATTTTGCTCGTACAGTTACGAAAAGTCACAGCGCAGTGTTTCTCCATAAAATGATAATACACCACAAATACAATATTCTAGTAAAAGGGCCTGAATAAAAGCAGCAGATAAGTCTTAAAAAGTGCATTTATATTAAAACAGGTGACAATATTCCTTCTATAGAGGCACATTTTATTATTGGGCTTTAAAAAAGGCAATATATGGGACTCAATAAAGCACGAAACATCAATTATAGATTATTTTGCGGCGCGCAGAGGTTTAGTTGAATCACAGGGCGCTGGTGTGATTTGCTGTACGTACGGCGTATGTTCATAACGGTTCAGGGTCCAGTGGGGGTTGATATAAGCTCAGAGAATCCCTGGTTCAGATCTGCATGTTCGAGTCTGGACTGAACGCATGACGCAGCAAATCTGGTGGAAAAATGACCAAAAAAATGCAGCTGTCGGACTTGATTTCCAGACGGTTCGTGCATTTTCTGCGTAATTTAACCACGACCGGCTGAAGTGGGCGACATACAGCTCCAGCAATCAATCCCATGATTCATCGGTGGGATATTCTCCCGTTGTCGGTGGGTGTGATGCGGCCCCACCCTGCCACGTTGTGTTTCCTGGTCTGCTGTCAGAGAAGGATGGAATTACTGTAGCTTTACAGTTTGTACCCTGAGGTGTGCTTCAAGTTAATTGCCTGATATCCAACTAATGGCACTAATACGGCGGAGAGTAAAGCTCCAGATTTGTATTCTCAGTGGGCGGGGATGTGTTTCCAGGTCTTAACTCTTTAAAACACAGGTGTCAAACATGCGGCCCGGGGGCCAAATCCGGCCCGCCAAAGGTTCCAATCTGGCCCGCGGGATGAATTTACAAAGTGCAAAATGCAAAAATTACCCTGAAGATAATAACAGTCGAAGGCATCAAACTCAAAAATAACAGCATAATAACCTAGAAATAATGAGTCCAAATGTTCTTCTTGGTTTAATGTGAGAAAAATCATGATATTTTGCCTCTAAATAATGGCAACACCAATTTTTTCTCTTTGATTTATTGCAAAGAACATTAAATTCTGATATCCTTTAAAAATAAAATGCAAAATAACCTGAACTAATATGAACAACCTGAAATGTTTGAAGAAAAATAAGTATAATTTTAACAATATTCTGCCTGTTTTGTGTCTTTGTAGATCTGATTTGTAATACACATGTAGAAATCATAAGTTGAAGCATAATATTGATAAAATTGTACTTAATTTTCTTCAGAAATTTCTTTTTTTTTCCGGTTATTCACATATTTTTTTTTGTTTTGGATAGAAATAGTTTCATCATTTAATGTTATTTTTTGCACTAAAAAATTTGGAGTTGTCATTATTTATAGGCTATTATGCTATTATTTTATTGGTCCGGCCCACTGGAGATCAAATTTGGCTGAATGTGGAACCTGAAAGAAAATGAGTTTGACAGCCCTGCTTTAAAAGCTGACGTGTCAGCGCTGACACACCCTGGGCGTATGCATTTTGGATGGCAGTAACTCTTTCACTGTTTGTGCGATTGGAAAAATTCCAACAGTTTCTGAAACCTGAGACGTTGCCCTTTCTAGACTTATGATATCACTGTAAGCCTGGACTTTGTATTCACTAAAATGCTTTAATTACAATGTACTTAAATGATTTCAGTTTTATGATGTTACTATAAAATGTTCAGTATATTCTACTAATTTGTAGACATAGTTGAAAGTACGAAAAAGTTGAAGTTGAATGGAATTAAATCACTCAGTTTTAGTCATGACCACACCTTTTTATCTTTGCATTGCATTGTGGGTATTGGGCATGTTGTTGAAAATGTGTTCTTTTTCTGTGCAGGGGTTCAGTGGGGTTGTGGTGTTAGTGTTCATTTGGATTTCATGTGTGTATGTCAGTGTTTATTGGCCTTTTTGTGTTTGTTTTTGTATTTTTGTAGAGCTGCACCATGAGTCAGAGCCAGAGGAAGAACTATGGCTTTACTGTTCATCTAATACTGATAACACTGGTCAACAATGAATTTATTGTTTCAGTTTTTTGGGCGGATTTACGATCATTTTGGTGCTGAATCCAAAAATCACATTCATTTTGCTCAATCAGGTCAACTTTCTGAACTATGCTACATATTGGCTTTTGAACATTTTTGCTTACATTTATGGGCATTTTCACATCATATGATACAAAATTCTTTCATATTTCTTGCGATAAACGAGTTCTGAAGATTTTACTTTTGCCAATTTATGATTAATGTTTTTTTTAATATTACAGGTGAATGAAATGGCTTCGACTAGAAGATCTGGCAAAAATAAGCCTGACGTATTCTGCTCCATCTGCGGTGAATACATAATAAATAATAAATACATCCTGTTAGAAAATGTTTTTTTTTTCTCTTAAAACCTATTTTGGGTGAGAACTATATAAAAAATCAACTGATAAAGTCACAAAAATGTAATCAATTTTGTGAGAAGATCAAATTTTTCAAAATCAAATTAGCAAAAAAACCCTGACCTGATTGAAAAAAACAGATGTCATTTTTGGATGTAGCGGTGCAAAATGGTCCTAATTCAGTTGAAAAAACCGAGACAACTTGTAAAAAACATTTTTTTTGTAACCCAGTGTAGTAGATTGGTTTGTTGTACGTCCCTAAAATGAGCCCAGGGTGCTCCAGCGCTCAAACATTAGTTCCACCTGCTACATATTCTAGCCTGAAGGGAAAAAAAAAACACCCAGGAGTGATCCCATGCCCCCCGGGCAAGCCTTTGTACCCCCCCCGGGGGAGAGAAACACTGCATTATGGTAAATTCACTCTCGTCTGTTCTAGAAGCAGAAGAAGAAGCCGTTTGAACAGTATTAGAACATGCAGTAAACTGAAAATGACTGCTAGATTTTGAAAGTTCTAAAAATTATGAAAAAACAGCCTCATGGACTCACTCACAGCACATTTTTAACCTTTTTATTGGCAAAATAAGAAAAAAAAAAGTTCCGACAGACCATCTTAGGCTTAGGATTTAAAGCAGGGCGGTCAAACTCATTTTTTTTCAGGGGCCACATTTAGCCCAATTTGATCTGCAGCGGGCCAGACCAGTAAAATAATGACTTAACCTATAAATAATGACAAATCCAAGTTTGTCTTTTTGTTTTAGTACAAAAAACACCCCAAACTAAATGATGAAAATATTTACATTTTACAAAAAATGATGTGAATAACCTGAAAAAACAGAAATTTCATTTGAAAAATTAGTGCAATTTTAACAATATTCTGCCTGGACTTATTATTTCTACATGTACATTTACACACAGTGTTCCATAAACATTTGGTAACAGGCAGAATATTGTTCAAATTTTGGAGTTTGGAACTATAATTTGAACAATTTTTACAGTATTCCATCTGTTATTATTATGAACACAACTGCAGATGCACCAAACCACCATAAATGCACCAAACATTTAGGAACAGGCAGAATATTGTTCAAATTGCACATTTCAGGTTGTTCATTTTTGTTTTTATTTATGTATTTATTTGCATTTTATTGTGAAAGAATAGTTTTGTATATGTAAATATTTTCACAGTGTCATGTTATTTTTTTCACTTATGATTTAGTGATTTATTCCAACCATGCAATGAAATTTAACATATATGCACTTGCAAAACATACATAATACAAATATCAAGAATCATAACAATCTTAGTCAGAAGAAAAGCACAATAATTCTATTTACATTTACCCGAAAAGGGGTGAGAAGAAGTATAACTTATTTAATCCCATCTCCTCTCCCTACAATATTATTAATAATATATGTCCCTCTTCCTTTTACATTACTCTTCTATATTTATATATCTATTCACACATACACACACACTCATTCGTCTATATACACATATATACGTTTATACATATACACACGTACAAATACACATATAATCTTTTACCTATGCCTTTCTTAGTTGTGCTAGCAAATAAATAAACAAATAAAAACTAACTAAAGGAAGGAAATATATACATAAACAACAGTGAACATATGGTGACAGTTCCTAACCCTCTTCCCTATATCTGTGAAAAACATGTTCTTCTAAGTGTTTTTGGATTGTCTTCTGTTTGAACATTCCTTGTGCTCCTCCCTCAGTCTATTCCAGACTTTAACCCTTTCATGCACAGTGGTCACTCCAGTGGACAGTTCTTCTCCAGCTGTTCTCTTGTATATTTATGGCTTTTGTTGTTTTAGTTCCATATCGGCCGACACAGTGGACACTCATGCATCATCCCATACACTACAGTTAATAACACTGCTGTAACTTTGCTGTTCTTGATAAACCTGATCTAACACGTTTGAGTGTAAATCAGTTCTTTGTTATTGTTATTAGACTGTAATTAACAAAAAAAGTTGTTGTTTTTTTTTCTTATTATCTCCATAAAGTGAGCAATGACTAGTATTAGAGTATGTTCAAATGTGAGAAAACATCAGATAAGCAGCATTAAAAATGTTTTTATGTCATAGTTTTCACACAGTATATGAGTAAATACATGTTTCTTAGCTGAGTGGACATTTTTGCAACTCCATGAAAAATAGCTTATAAAAAAATTTATCACATTTTTTAATGCCTACAGAGGAATAAAATCACTAAAAAAAAAAAAAATAATAATAAAATCTTGATTAAGGTTCATGCATGAAAGGGTTAACTTAAATTTTTTTCCACATAATTTTTCACAAAGAAAATGTGTGGTTGTCATTATTTATGGGTTATTGTGTTGTTATTTTGACTGTAGATCACATTGGTCTGCACTCAAAAAAATGATTCTTGGCTCTAATAAACATGAAGTAATATTTTAAAGTAAAATGTAACTGAAATATATGAAACCTAAAGTTTATTTATCCGAAAAAGTCAAACATAATGTGAATATGCTTAGTATAAAGTGAATCTAAACAAAGAAAGTAAACTTTATTTACTAGATGACATAAAAAGGCTGAGCGTCACAGTCAAACACAGTTTATGTAAAAGTTTGCATTAACTAAAGCAAATCTGACTGAAGGTATTTCATTTATTCATACTGACTCAATATGATAGAAAAAACATTGTATTAAATGCAACTCTTTACATTAAACTTATGGACTAAAATTACATGGAAAATTTACATGTAATTAAAACACATAAAGTCAACATTTTTGGCTTAATTATTTTTTTGAGTGTGTATGTGGAACCTGAACCAAAAGGATTTGTTCAACCTGGACTGTTCAGGTTCATTTGTGCGCTTTCATCCTGCAGGGCCGGAATGGAACCTGTGACGGGGGGGGGGGGGGGGGGGGGGGGGGGGCAGATTTGGCCCCCGGGCTGCATGTTTGCCCCCTGTGATTTAAAGGGTTAATCCTTATTGGAATAAATGAGAGCCCTTTTATTTCCAATCCAAGGCCTAATCAACAGCTACTCCTCCAGCGAATGGAAACTTCATCAGGAGCGTTTCAATCCAAACAGCTGAGTGGGACAGAACCACTCGGAAATACTTTCACATGAGCTTGCATATTTCCCCCCTATCGATCAAAGAGCGGGGGAATAAAAACAGATAGGATGTCTTCGCGGTCGATATCTGTGTTAATGTTGTGCAACCGGAACTAAGGAGGAGAGGAAAAAGAAAATATGCACCTCCGCCTCAACATCCTCTGTCCATCTAACGCTCCAGAGTCAAAGCAGAGAAAGTGTTCACTGCTTTGCCTCAGACGCTCTTTGGGTAATTGGGAAAATGGAAGTGTACCTGCGTCTGGTCATGCCAACAATGAACGCTTTATGTCAGACGTTGATTCAGTTTGCTGGTTCAGATGAAATAAAAAAAAAAAAAGGTGGAGATGGTAGTGCACAGAGGCCATCTCCACAGTCTGCACATCCTCTGATCTACATGTGAGTGCCCTCTAGTGGCCAATAAGGGAAACTAACCAAACCCCCTTCCTTTTTTTTTTTTTTTTTTTTCCTGAACCCAAACGTGTCGGATTCATTTCTCTCTTTGGTGCTGGTGGAGGGTTGACAGCTCTGAAATGATAAGGGGAGCTGGAGGAAAAATATTGATTAATCTGTCACCTTTACTCCATTAAAATGAAAAGCAAAACGGGTGGGGAGAAGGAGGAAAGAGTCGCAGATTAAAAAATATGATGCAAACACACGCTGTAGTTACATTATTACTATGTTAAAGACAGACCAAAAACTGGACCGGCATCATCATGTGCAGAAGAAGCATTAATTATACTGGATTTTAACTATATGCAAACAGTAGCAGGTCTGCAGAGTGACAACAACGCAAAAAAAAAAGGTCTTTTTTAACCCTTAAAGACCCAGCGCTACTTTTATGTCAGTTCCCAAATGACTTTTTCTCTTTTTAACCTTTCTCAAGTGATTTTTCAACATTTATTCAAATATTATCTTCTGTATTCTGCATGTTTCAGTGTAAATCATCTATTTTCCTCTATTTAACCGTATAACGCTGAACACATCATATTTGATACATGAGTTTTAAAGCTGTCTACATCACAGGTGTCAAACATGCGGCCCGGGGGCCAAATCCGGCCCGCCAAAGGTTCCAATCTGGTCCGCGGGATGAATTAGTGAAATACAAAAATTACACTGAAGATATGAACAATCAAGGATGTCAAAATAATGGTAGTTCAGTTCCATATGAAGTGGGTCAGACCAGTAAAATACTATCAGAATACACTATAAATAACAAAAACCACAAATTTTTCTCTTTGTTTTAGTGTAAAAAAAAAAAGTAAAATTACACAAAAATGTTTACATTTACAGACTAGCCTTTTACAAAAACTGTGAAAAACCTGAACAAATATGAACAACCTGAAATGTCTTAAGAGAATTAAGTGTAATTGTGCCAATATTCAGTCTGTTATTAAATGTTTTGTATATTTGTAGATCCACTGTGATCTGTAAGTTGTAATGAACATGTGAAAATGAGAAGCTGAGGCCAAATAATGGCATAAATTGTTAAAATTGCACTTTTTTTCTTAATAAATTTCATTTTGGTCATGGTTGTTCATGTTTTATCAAATTTTTTTAAAGGATAGTTTGTAGATGTAAAAAGTTTGATAATATAATCTTACTTTTTTCACTCTAAAACATAGAAATTACACATACAAATTCTGGAATTGATATTATTTATGTATTATTATGTTATTATTTTAATGATCCGGCCCACTGCAGGTCATACTGGGCTTTATGTGGAACTGAACTAACATGAGTTTGACAGCCCTGGTCTACATGATCAGTGTGATATTTTTTTTCTTGAAAACCTGATGATGTTTACAGTTAGATAACAGACGGATCAAGGCAAACGTCTGTGCTCCAGGAGTCTGGCTCTGCTCCAGGTTTGTGCTGTTAAAAGGAAGTTTTTCCTTCCATTGTCACTAGTGTTTGCTCTGGGGGTGCACCCATACCACTGTTTCCCAGACCGAGTACGAGTACTTACATTTGAGTACTTGCCGATACCAAGTACCGATACGAGTCCTTAACCCTTTCATGCATGAATTGTGAGAATCTGAGTCAAGATTTATTTTTTGAGTGTTTTTATTCCTCCTTAGCCATGAAAAAAACAATATGATCAAGTTTTTTTTTCTATGGAGTTACAAAAATATCCATGCATTTAATTTTTGAAGTAAAGAAACGTGTTTAAAACCCAATATTAGAAAGTAATATGAAAACTATGAAATAAAAACATTTTTAATGCTGCTAATCTGATGTCTTCTCATATTTTAACATATTCTAATGCTAGTAATTATTCACTTCAAGGAGATAATATGCAAAAAAAAAAAAAAAACTTTTTGTCTAACAAATAACAATTAATTTACATTCAAACATGTTAGTGCAGATCAGGTTTATCAAGAACAGCAAAGTTACAGTAATGGTCTGAATGTCAGTGTATGCATAAGTGTCCACTGTGTTGGCTGATCTGGAACTAAAACAACAAAACACATGAATATACAAGAGAACAGCTGGAGAAGAACTGTCCACTGGAGTGACCACTATGCATGAAAGGGTTAATAATCCCATTCCAGTTGTTAGTTCCTTTTGTAAATGTGCTTTATTGTCGTTGTCATTAGTCTGACTGGAACAAAGTGCTGCTACTGACATTTAATGTGTTGGAATGAGCGTTTGTTAATTAATCCACCAGGGGGCGCCGCTCTGAATTAACCATACTGGACAAATACCACGAAGAAGAGGAAAGTTTAATGAGAAGAAGAAGAAGAAAGTCAGTAATAACAAACATGTAGACGACAGAGGAACACTACTGTGATACTAATGTTGCAGCGTTTTCTCTGTAAGGTTTAAAAGTTTAGCTTCAGCAGGAAGAGAAAAGACAAATGAGTGAGAAGTTTGGTTTTCACTTCCACTGGCGGCGGTCCGCACCGCTCCGTACTCCTGCTGGTATTCTGTGTCTGGGTACTCATCCTCCATCAGCTGGAAAACAGATGGAATGTACGCAGAGGACGGACAGAAGGCTGCGTCTGTATCTGTGTCTGAACGGTACTGTCAGTCAGCCTTACTTTGATCATTTCTTTGGTTCAGTCTCCACACTCTTCACACTCACACACATTCTTCCTCCTCCTCGTACCTGCTGCACTGAACTGGGAATGTCACACGGACAGAAGTGGGATCGGTGCATTTGTATCGGATATCTTTTACAAGTACGAGTACGAGTACGAGTACAAGTACGAGTACGAGTACGAGTACGAGTACACACACTGAGTATCGGAGCCGATGCCAGTACTCATATCAGTATCGGTGCATCCCTAGTTTGCTCCTGGAGGATTCTGTTGGTTTCTGTAAATTGGCCTGAGAGTCTGGTTTGGACCGGCTCTGGATGTGAAGTGTCATGAGATAAATTTAGTTATGATTCAGCACTATTGAAATAGAACTGGATTAGATTAGATTAGATTAGATTAGATCGGATCAGATTAGATTAGATTAGATCGGATCAGATTAGATTAGATCGGATCAGATTAGATTAGATTAGATTAGATCGGATCAGATTAGATTAGATTAGATCGGATCAGATTAGATTAGATCGGATCAGATTAGATTAGATTAGATTAGATCGGATCAGATTAGATTAGATTAGACTAAATTAGATTAGATTAGATTATATTAGAGTGGATTAGATTAGATTGGATTAGATTAGAGTGGATTAGATTAGATTAGGTTAGGTTAGAGTGGATTAGATTAGATTAGATTAGATTAGATTAGATTAGATTAGATTAGATTGGATCGGATCAGATTAGATTAGATTAGACTAAATTAGATTAGATTAGATTAGATTGTATAATCCATCGGGGGGACCAGAGGCCTTTCCAGTGACACTACAGACTGTCCTTAATGAGGAAGGAGGCAGAACTTTGCCAGTTTTGAAAAGGAATTACCAATTTGTTGAACATGTTTGTGTTATATTATGTTTTTGATTGTTCAAAAATAATATTTGAGCATTAAGACCCAATGTATCAAATATGATACAAAATTGAAACTCATACATACAAAAAACAAAAAAAAAAAAAGTTTTTTTTTTTTGTTGTTGTTCAGAAGGACCAATAAAGGTTCCAGTTTCAAAGAACTGGAATTTTCTGTCAGTGGTTTAATGGTTCAGGCTGTACAGGGTTAAATTCACGGATCATGTGGATGTTCATTAAAACTCAGAGTAAATTCATCAGTTATTAGAGTAGAAACCAAGGAAACTGAAGAAAAAGTGATTTTTTTCAGCTCAACTCTAAGGGTTAATAGGGTTTAAAGGGTTCATCCTCATTGGAATAAATGAGAGCCTGTACCTGCTTATTTGGCTCACAAAGAAATTCAAAGCAGTAAAGGGAAGTTTTTTAACCCACAAAGACCCAGCGCTACTTTTACGGCAGTTCCCAACTACATTTTTTGCTGTATTTGACCTTTTTTTAAGAGATTTATTACTATTTATTGTAATATTACACTGGGTTACAAAAAAATGTTTTCTGCAAGTTGTCTCGGTTTTTTCAGATGAATTAGGACCATTTTGCACCGCTAAATCCAAAAATGACATCTGTTTTTCTCAATCAGGTCAGGTTTTTTTGCTAATTTGATTTTGAAAAATTTGATCTTCTCACAAAATATAATCATTAATACCAAAATAAGACTGGTAAACACACTTTATGAAACTTGTGACTTGATTCCTGTTAGGTACAATGGTGTATTCACCGCAGATGTAGCAGAATACGTCAGGCTTATTTTTGCAAGATCTTCTAGTCGAAGCCATTTCATTCACCTGTAATATTAAAAAAACATTAATCGTAAATTGGCAAAAGTCAAATCTTCAGAACTCGTTTATTGCAAGAAATATGAAAGAATTTTGTATCGTATGATGTGAAAATGCCCATAAATGTAAGCAAAAATGTTCGAAAGCCAATATGTAGCATAGTTCAGAAAGTTGACCTGACTGAGCAAAATGAATGTGATTTTTGGATTCAGCACCAAAATGATCCTAAATCAGCTCAAAAAACTTAAACAACACATTTGTTGTTGACCAGTGTTATCGACTATATTTTTGCATTTTTCAGTCTAAATCATGTATTTTTCTATATTTAATTCCCTGATCATGTAAATGTTCCTTAAAGCTCAGCGTAAAATTCAAAGTTGTTTTTTTTTTTTTTTATCAGAGACAGAGAAAACTGAAGAAAAAGTGACTTTTTCAGCAAATATATCAACAACTGAATATAAACACAGGTGTGTCCATCCACTGTCACTGATCCAACTCCATGGGTTTTACTGGTGAATCGATGTTGTAGGTGATGACAGTGTTTCCATGGTAACTACGGAGCCTCTGAACGTCCAAATGGGTCAAATCTGATGACCATGAACAGATGAAGAACTGCATTTTGCATCAGTTATTCCAACGTTTTGATAGGTTTAGTGGTTCAGAAGTTATCAAACATTTCAGATCAGTAGATAATGTGGTTGTCAGTGGATGTTTGGGTGTTTATGGGTTCAGATTTTTATAAGTCTACAGTCGACAACGAGATATAAATGTAATAAATTCAGTAAAACTCCACCGGCATTGTTCCCAGCGTCGGTAATAAAGCTGCTGTGCACACACTGTTCTCCATCTGTGAGCGACTTCACAGTTAGCTATCAAGGTGACTTTCTTCATAAGGCCTCTTTTAACTCCAACAGCCATTAATTAACACCTTTCAGATTATGAAACGTAGCACATTTTGTTGATCCGCTCAAAATGGATGGAAAATTTAAGTGGAGATATGATGGAGGAGGACAAGAGGAGGCATCAGAGCCCACTGGTTCTATGAATTCACCAGAGTTTTTAGGTTATTTATGATCAAACGTCTGATTTAAGGCACATTCAGAGTGGGATGAGCCTCCAAAACAATAGATCCTACACTTACAATATAAACTATCCTCTGTTTTAACCTGTTAAAGTCTGATTATTATAATTTTTAATAAAAAAAAATAGACCAGAAACTCATTTTAGTTCAGCCCATTATGATCTCAACTGAACCGGATTAGTAAAATAATAACATAATGACCGAAAATAACATCAGCTCCAAGCTTTTTTTTTATATTTAGAGTGCAAAAAGTTAAATTATATTCTGAAAATGTTTACATCGACAAAATATCCTTCAAAAAATGTGAATAGCATGAAGAACTGCAAACAAGCTGCAATTTTAAAAGAAAAATAAGTGCAATTTTAACAATATTATGCCTCATCTTATATACACTCACTTATGCTTTACAATTTACAGACTGAAGTGGATCTACAAATATACCAAACATTTAGTAACAGGCAGAATATTAGTAAAACTGCATTTACTTCACTTAAGACGGTCATATTTGTTTAGGTTATTCCCATTTTTTGTGAAAGGATACATTGTAAATGCATTTTCATGTAATTTCACTTTTTTTCTTTTTTTTTTAATAGTAAAACATGTAGAAAATATTGGAATTGTCATTATTTATAGGTTATTATGAGTTTTATTTTAAATAATTGCCTTGATTGGAAACAGCAGAATGCAATAGTTTTTAAGAAACATTTTTAATTTATTTTTTGCAGTGGACAATTTTGTTTTTTTAGTAAAACTGTGTCAGTTTTGTTCCCTACAGAGGACAAAAATGCATCACTGGGTTTCAGGAGGACATACGTCTGCGTTACAGATCACAGTGGATCTACAGAAGCATGAAACAGTTAATAACAGGCAGAAGGTTTTTAACATTTTCCAGTTTGGAGCTGTGATTATTTCTAGGTTATTACAAGTTTTACTTTAAATAATTCTCTTGATTGGAAACAGCAGAATGCAACAGTTTTTAAGATAATTTTTTTTCTTTTTTTGCAGTGGACAGAGCATTTTCTTTAGTTTTTTTTATTAAAGCTGTGAAACTTTCATCCCCTACAGAGAACAAAAATCCATCGCTGGGTTTCAGGAGGACATACGTCTGCATTACAGATCACAGTGGATCTACAAAAGCACAAAACAGTTAATAACAGGCAGATTTTTTTTTTGTATTTTTAACATTTTCGTGTTCAGAGTTGTGATTATTTCTAGGTTATTACAATAGTATTTCACTGGTCTGATCCACTTCAGATCATACTGGTCTGTATGTGGAACCTGAACTATAAACATCCTTTATCGTTAACCCTTTCATGCATACTGGTCACTCCAGTGGACAGTTCTTCTCCAACTGTTCTCTCATTTATTCCTGGGTTTTGTTGTTTTAGTTCCATATCAGCCGACATAGCACCATCCCATAATACACAGACATTCTTACCATTACTGTAACTTTATGTTCTTGATAAACCTGATCTGCAGTGACATGTTTGAGTGGAAATCAATTGCTAATTGTTTTTAGACTGTAATTAACAGTTTTCTTAAACAATTTATTTATTTATTTATTTATTTTACATTTCCATGAAGTAAGAACTAGTGTTAGAATATGTTAAAATGTGAGAAAACATCAGATTATCTGCATAAAAATGTTTTTATTTCATTATTTTCACACAGTTTATCACTTTCTGATATTGCAATTTAGATTTGTGTTTCTTTGCTTCAAAAATTAAACAAATGGTGTCCAGCTTAATGGGCATTTACGTAACTCCAAAAAAAAAAAAGGTTCATTGAAAGATTCAATCGCATTGTTATTTTCATGCCTAAAGAGGAATAAAAACACCCAGAAAAAAATCGTGACTAAGGTTCTCATAATTCATGCGTGAAAGGGTTAATATCTTCAGTGTAATTGTTGTATTTCTCATATTCATCCCATGGACCACATCAGACCCTTTGGTGGTCCGGTTTTGGCCCACAGACCATATGTTTGACACCCCTGAAGACTAGACTAGGTTTTAAATCGGTGGTTCTGACACATTGGATCCCATTTCTAAACTCACACATGTACATGGAGGACATGTTAATGGACACACCGTCATAAAGGTGTGGGTTCTCTGTGTTCCTGCAGAACAGCTTCAGTTCTTCTGACATGTGAAATCTACTGGAATGATGAAGAAAACATAGTCCTCCATTCAGTGTTTGGATGACGGAGGCGTCTGAAAATGTCCCATAGAGGAAATCTAGTGACTGTGAAAGTCATGGTGTTTTATTCCCACATTTTAACACATGTGACCACTTCTGATTATAGATACTGTAGTGAAGGCCGGGGTCCGACAGGGGGTCAAACATACGGAACGCAGACCAAATCTGGCTGTGAGATGAATTTATTAAATGCAAAACTAACACTGAGATTCTAACATTCAAGGTGTCAATCTGTAAAATTGTACCAATATTCTGCCTGTTACTAAATGTGTGTATTTGTAGATCCGCTGTGAACTGTACGTTATAACGCACATGTGGAAATAAGATGAAACACAATATTGTTAAAATTTTACTTAGTTTTTGGGAGAAATTTCAGGTCGTTTATGGATGTTCAGGTTATTAACCCTTTCATGCATGAATTATGAGAACATTAATGAAGATTTTTTTTTTCCCCTGAGTGTTTTTATTCCTTTTTACACATGAAACAAACAAACAAACAAACAAACAAACAAACAAATAAATAAATAAACGAACCTATTTTTCATGGAGTTACAAAAATGTCCACTCAGCTGGACACCATTCGTTCAATTTTAGAAGCAAAGAAACATGTATTTTCTGATATAATGTGTGAAAATTATGAAATAAAAACATGTTTAACCCTTTCATGTGTACTGGTCAC